>NW_027251482.1:10000-45515 GCF_044704955.1 Pristiophorus japonicus
AGGTCGGAGGTCGGGGTGCGGGAGAGGAGGTCGGGGTGGGGGAGAGGAGGTCGGAGGTCGGGGCGGGGGAGAGGAGGTCGGGGTGGGGGAGAGGAGGTCGGAGTGGGGGAGAGGAGGTCGGAGGTCGGGGCGGGGGAGAGGAGGTCGGAGGTCGGGGCGGGGGAGAGGAGGTCGGGGTGGGGGAGAGGAGGTCGGGGTGGGGGAGAGGAGGTCGGGGTGGGGGAGAGGAGGTCGGGGTGGGGGAGAGGAGGTCGGGGTGGGGGAGAGGAGGTCGGGGTGGGGGAGAGGAGGTCGGGGCGGGGGAGAGGAGGTCGGGGTGGGGGAGAGGAGGTCGGGGTGGGGGAGAGGAGGTCGGAGGTCGGGGTGGGGGAGAGGAGGTCGGGGTGGGGGAGAGGAGGTCGGGGTGGGGGAGAGGAGGTCGGGGCGGGGGAGAGGAGGTCGGAGTGGGGGAGAGGAGGTCGGAGGTCGGGGTGGGGGAGAGGAGGTCGGAGGTCGGGGTGGGGGAGAGGAGGTCGGAGGTCGGGGCGGGGGAGAGGAGGTCGGGGTGGGGGAGAGGAGGTCGGGGTGGGGGAGAGGAGGTCGGGGTGGGGGAGAGGAGGTCGGGGTGGGGGAGAGGAGGTCGGAGTGGGGGAGAGGAGGTCGGAGGTCGGGGTGGGGGAGAGGAGGTCGGGGTGGGGGAGAGGAGGTCGGGGTGGGGGAGAGGAGGTCGGAGTGGGGGAGAGGAGGTCGGAGGTCGGGGCGGGGGAGAGGAGGTCGGGGCGGGGGAGAGGAGGTCGGAGGTCGGGGCGGGGGAGAGGAGGTCGGAGGTCGGGGTGGGTGAGAGGAGGTCGGAGTGGGGGAGAGGAGGTCGGAGGTCGGGGTGGGGGAGAGGAGGTCGGGGTGGGGGAGAGGAGGTCGGAGGTCGGGGCGGGGGAGAGGAGGTCGGGGTGGGGGAGAGGAGGTCGGGGTGGGGGAGAGGAGGTCGGGGCGGGGGAGAGGAGGTCGGGGTGGGGGAGAGGAGGTCGGGGTGGGGGAGAGGAGGTCGGGGTGGGGGAGAGGAGGTCGGGGTGGGGGAGAGGAGGTCGGAGGTCGGGGTGGGGGAGAGGAGGTCGGGGTGGGGGAGAGGAGGTCGGGGTGGGGGAGAGGAGGTCGGGGCGGGGGAGAGGAGGTCGGAGTGGGGGAGAGGAGGTCGGGGTGGGGGAGAGGAGGTCGGAGGTCGGGGTGGGGGAGAGGAGGTCGGGGCGGGGGAGAGGAGGTCGGAGGTCGGGGCGGGGGAGAGGAGGTCGGAGGTCGGGGTGGGGGAGAGGAGGTCGGGGCGGGGGAGAGGAGGTCGGGGTGGGGGAGAGGAGGTCGGGGTGGGGGAGAGGAGGTCGGAGGTCGGGGTGGGGGAGAGGAGGTCGGGGTGGGGGAGAGGAGGTCGGAGGTCGGGGTGGGGGAGAGGAGGTCGGGGCGGGGGAGAGGAGGTCGGAGGTCGGGGCGGGGGAGAGGAGGTCGGGGTGGGGGAGAGGAGGTCGGGGTGGGGGAGAGGAGGTCGGGGTGGGGGAGAGGAGGTCGGAGGTCGGGGTGGGGGAGAGGAGGTCGGGGTGGGGGAGAGGAGGTCGGGGCGGGGGAGAGGAGGTCGGAGTGGGGGAGAGGAGGTCGGGGCGGGGGAGAGGAGGTCGGAGTGGGGGAGAGGAGGTCGGAGTGGGGGAGAGGAGGTCGGAGTGGGGGAGAGGAGGTCGGGGTGGGGGAGAGGAGGTCGGGGTGGGGGAGAGGAGGTCGGAGGTCGGGGTGGGGGAGAGGAGGTCGGAGGTCGGGGTGGGGGAGAGGAGGTCGGGGTGGGGGAGAGGAGGTCGGGGTGGGGGAGAGGAGGTCGGAGTGGGGGAGAGGAGGTCGGAGTGGGGGAGAGGAGGTCGGGGTGGGTTGAAGGGTCGGAAGCTGGGGAAGGGGCGGTTTGGAGGTGGGGGTTGGGAGTGGAGACCTGAGTGATCCGTCGGGTGCGTGTAACCAGCGGTTGAAGAAAGAGTGATAGACAGGCAGCAGGAAGTGTGCGGAAATGCCCCGTCATTACACAGAGCGGTTATGGAGCAACTCAGTCAAACACACTTCCCCATCTCGATGCCCACCAGAACTGTCAACTTTAACTTTAACCTCAGATCCACAGCTGGAAACCTGAGGAAGGAATTATGGGCAGTAACCAGCGGGTCGCCAACCCTGCAGTCTCCAGAAATTGAACATTAATCTCCAGAACACACTGCTGGCAGCTAAAATCCCAGGAGCGAAATCATCGGGGGCCTGAAACTAAAATGTTCTCTTTCCAAGGCTTTTGTTTGTTCGTTATTACAGTGTGGGAGATGGGAAAGGACAGGTCCATTTGATCGACACTAAACAATGGGTTAACAAGGAGTCCATTCACTTTCCGATTGGAGTGAGAAGGTGCTGATGGGCGTTTAGGGCGACCAATGGCGGGAGTGTGTGGGGGGGCGGGGGAGGGGCAGATGACGGAGCTGGTCACGTGTGTAATGTGTGCACCTGAGAGGATCCGCACGATCCTACAAATCCCCTGGGCGGACAGACGCACCAACATTAGTGTCCTCGTCCAGGCCAACATCCCCAGCTTCGAAGCACTGACCACACTCGACCAGCTCCGCTGGGCAGGGCCACATTGTCCGCATGCCAGACACGAGACTCCCAAAGCAAGCGCTCTACGCGGAACTCCTTCACGGCAAACGAGCCAAAGGTGGGCAGAGGAAACGTTACAAGGGACACCTTCAAAGCCTCCCTGATAAAGTGCAACATCCCCACTGACACCTGGGAATTCCTGGCCAAAGACCGCCCTAAGTGGAGGAAGTGCATCCAGGAAGGCACTGAGCACCTCGAGTCTCATCGCCGAGAGCATGCAGAAACCAAGTGCAGGCAGCGGAAGGAGCGTGCGGCAAACCTGTCCCACCCTCCCCTTCCCTCAACCACTGTCTGTCCCACCTGTGACAGGGACTGTGGTTCTTGTATTGGACTGTTCAGCCACCTAAGAACTCATGCTAAGAGTGGAAGCAAGTCTTCCTCGATTCCGAGGGACTGCCTATGATGATGACGCTCACAGATTTGATAGAGCTGTTGCACTGTGAGTGGCTTAGCCAGTCACGTGATGTTCACAAGACTCAATAAAACCCCAGCCAGTTGGGTTCGGGGGATCCACGATGGGGCAGGTGGCTGTGAGCCTGGTGGATGAACTGGTAATGTGTCGTGTGATTGTGAAACCTGTTGCTAATAAACCAACTAGTTCTTAATAGCACTGAAGCAAATACATTGCAGGGAGATGAAAGCTCCAGGGATGAATCCAGCTGGAGTTGGTAGGCCCCGGGGCGAGGACCTCCCGTACCCCGTCTCACCAACTGCCGGGATTAAAGTGGCGGCGAGGACAGACGCCCGAAGCCGATGGCGGGGGGGGCAGGGTCCTTCTTTAAATATGGGGTCGATTGGATGATGTCATCGGGACCCGGCTGCCATTTTAAGGCTGGCTTGAGTGGGGAGGAGGCTGAAGATCGCTGGCTGAGGCCCAGGAGGAGGAGAGGCCTCCCCAAGGTATGCAGCTCTGACCCCGCAAGGGGAGTGCAATGTATTTGTTTTGTGGGTTCTTTGCTTAAGAATTCATAGCAACACATTGCTGTTGGGAACTAGTTGGTTTATTAGCAAAAGGTTTAACAATCACACGACACATTACCAGTTCATCCTCCAGGCTCACAACCACCTGCCTCATTATGGACGACCAAGACCCAACTGGCTGGGGTTTTATTGAGTTCTCGGAGGTGTGTAGGGACTGGAGGTGGTTACGGTGATAGGGAGGGGTGTAGTGCTGGAGGAGGTTACAGAGATAGGGAGGGTTGTAGGGGCTGGAAGAGGTTACAGAGATAGGGAGGGTTGTAGGGGCTGGAGGAGGTTACAGAGATAGGGAGGGTTGTAGGGGCTGGAGGAGGTTACAGAGATAGGGAGGGTTGTAGGGGCTGGAGGAGGTTACAGAGATAGGGAGGGTTGTAGGACTGGAGCAGGTTACAGAGATAGGGAGGGGTGTAGGGCTGGAGGAGATTACAGAGATAGGGAGGGGTGTAGGGCTGGAGGAGGTTACAGAGATAGGGAGGGGTGTAGGGCTGGAGGAGGTTACAGAGATAGGGAGGGGTGTAGGGCTGGAGGGGGATACAGGGATAGGGAGGGGTGTAGGGCTGGAGGAGGTTACAGAGATAGGGAGGGGTGTAGGGCTGGAGGAGGTTACAGAGATAGGGAGGATGTAGGGCTAGAGGGGGATACAGGGATAGGGAGGGGTGTAGGGCTGGAGGAGGTTACAGAGATAGGGAGGGGTGTAGGGCTGGAGGAGGTTACAGAGATAGGGAGGGTTGTAGGGCTGGAGGAGGTTACAGAGATAGGGAGGGTTGTAGGGCTGGAGGGAGTTACAGAGATAGGGAGGGGTGTAGGGCTGGAGGAGGTTACAGAGATAGGGAGGGGTGTAGGGCTGGAGGAGGTTACAGAGATAGGGAGGGGTGTAGGGCTGGAGGGGGATACAGGGATAGGGAGGGGTGTAGGGCTGGAGGAGGTTACAGAGATAGGGAGGGGTGTAGGGCTGGAGGAGGTTACAGAGATAGGGAGGGGTGTAGGGCTGGAGGAGGTTACAGAGATAGGGAGGGGTGTAGGGCTGGAGGGGGATACAGGGATAGGGAGGGGTGTAGGGCTGGAGGAGGTTACAGAGATAGGGAGGGTTGTAGGGCTGGAGGGGGATACAGGGATAGGGAGGGGTCTAGGGCTGGAGGAGGTTACAGAGATAGGGAGGGTTGTAGGGCTGGAGGGAGTTACAGAGATAGGGAGGGGTGTAGGGCTGGAGGAGGTTACAGAGATAGGGAGGGGTGTGGGGCTGGAGGAGGTTACAGAGATAGGGAGGGGTGTAGGGCTGGAGGGGGATACAGGGATAGGGAGGGGTGTAGGGCTGGAGGAGGTTACAGAGATAGGGAGGGGTGTAGGGCTGGAGGGAGTTACAGAGATAGGGAGGGGTGTAGGGCTGGAGGAGGTTACAGAGATAGGGAGGGGTGTAGGGCTGGAGGAGGTTACAGAGATAGGGAGGGGTGTAGGGCTGGAGGGGGATACAGGGATAGGGAGGGGCAAGGCCATGGAGCGATTTGAAAACATGGATGAGAATTTTAGGCCCCATGCTCTGGAGTTCCTTCGCTAAACCTCCCTATATCTCTCTTTCCTCCTTTAAGATGCCCTTTAAAACATACCTCTTTGACCAAACATTTGGTCACCTGCCCTAAAATCTCCCTGTGAGGCTCAGTGTCAAATATTGTCTGATGACACACCTGTGAAGCACCTTTGGATACCATGTCAAAGGCGCTATATAAATACAAGTTGTTGTTGCTGTGCAAACGGTGACAGGGTTAAATCACCCGAGCAGTGCAGAGCTCCGATTCCAAACCCCAAGGTCGGGGAGCAGAGTAAAGGATGACTCAGCAGTCCGGGCCTAGCGCAGGTCAAAGCCTGCCAGCTTATCTCTTGGGCTGCAGTGAAGACCCTGACCCGGGCCCAGCGAGCCTCTCCTCGGGTCAGACTGGTTTCTGGAGCTGTGTCACAAAGCAGCATTGCGGCTTCATATTTACCTGAACTGCTACCCAACAGGCAGAATGGTGGCTCCCCACACATCCTGTGTGTGGGCCTGACGTTGACTCCCTCCTCAGTCTTCCCTTCAATCAGTTTTAGCGGCTGATTAAACAAAGCAGCAGGTTGTCGAGATTTCATTTACATCTGCAGTCACCGATCTGCTCAACCACACCCTCAACACCCACTGTGATGCCCTAGTCCCTGTTAAAACCATTACTCTCTCTCGCCCTGGCCGTTCCCCCAGTACAGCCCTGATCTTCACTCCCTTACGTCCAAGGAACGCAGACTGAACGGATGTGGCGGACAGCTGGTTTAGCCATTCGCTGCCAGATGTGGCTATTGGGTCCTGCTCACTATTCCAGAGTAATTCTGGAATGCAAAGATAACCCCCTTCTATTCTCTACTGCTAACCATCTTCTTAAACCCGTGTCTCCTCCACCCTCACCACCAACAACAAGTGTGAGGAGCTCATGGATTTCTTTGTCTCTAAGATTGAGACCATCCGATCAGCTGCCTCTGCCACTTACATAGAAACTTGGAAAATAGGTGCAGGAGTAGGCCTTTCGGCCCTTCGAGCCTGCACCACCATTCAATATGATCATGGCTGATCATTCCCTCAGTACCACACTCCTGCCTTCTCCCCATACCCCCTGATCCCTTTAGCCCTAAGGGCCACATCTAACTCCCTTTTGAATATAGCCAACGAACTGGACTCAACAACTTTCTGTGGTAGAGAATTCCACAGGTTCACAATTCTCTGGGTGAATCTCGGTCCTAAATGGCTTACCCCTTATTCTTAGACTGTGACCCCTGGTTCTGGACTTCCCCAACATTGGGAACATTCTTCCTGCATCCAACCTGTCCAAACCCGTCAGAATTTTATATGTTTCTATGAGATCCCCTCTCATCCTTCTAAATTCCAGTGAATATAAGCCTAGTTGATCCAGTCTTTTTTCATATGTCAGTCCTGCCATCCTGGGAATCAGTCTGGTGAACCTTTGCTGCACTCCCTCAATAGCAAGAACATCCTTCCTCAGATTAGAAGACCCAAAACTGTACATAATATTCCAGGTGTGGTCTCACCAAGGCCCTGTACAACTGCAGTAAGACCTCCCTGCTCCTATACTCAAATCCTCTCGCTATGAAGGCCAACATGCCATTTGCTTTCTTTACTGCCTGCTGTACCTGCATGCCTATCTTCAGGAACTGATGAACCATGACACCCAGGTCTCGTTGCACCTCCCCTTTTACTAATCTGTTACCATTCAGATAATAATCTGCCTTCCTGTTTTTGCCACCAAAGTGGATAACCTCACATTTATCCACATTATACTGCATCTGCGTCCTTCCCTTCCCCTAGCCCACTGGGCTAAACTTCTTCTAAGGATCCCTGCTGCCCTAGCCATAACCTCACATCTTTCTCCAGTTTCTCTCTGATCTCCCCTCTTGACTTCTCCATGCTTATCTTGTCCATGAGATCCACTTCCTGCTCTCTTGACCCCATTCCCACTAAACTGCTAACCGCCCAACTTCCTTTTCTGACTCCCATGTTAGCTGACATTGTTAACGGTTCTCTCTCCTCAGGTATTGTCCCCCTCTCCCTCAAATCTGCCGTCATCACCCCTCTCCTCAAAAAAAACAGCCCTTGACCCCTCCGTCCTTGCAAACTACCGCCCCATCTCCAACCTCCCTTTCCTCTCCAAAGTCATTGAACATGTTGTCACCTCCAAAATCCGTGTCCATCTTTCCCAGAGCTCCATGTTTAAATCCCTTCAATCCGGTTTCTGCCCCATGCCACAGTTCCAAAATGACATTCTTTGTGACTGTGACAAAGGTAAACTATCCCTCCTCGTCCTTCTCGACCTGTCTGCAACCTTTGACACAGATGGCCACTCCATTCTCCTCCAACTCCTCTCCACCATCGTCCAGCTGGGTGGGATTGCACTCGCCCGGTTCCATTCTTATCTATCTAATCGTAGCCAGAGAATCACCTGCAACAGCTCTTCCCGACCTGCATCGTTACCTCTGGTGTTCCCCCAAGGATCTATCCTTGGCCCCCTCCTATTTCCCATCTACATGCTGCCCCTTGGCGACATCATCCGAAAACACAGCGTCAGTTTCCACATGTACGCTGGCGACACCCAGCTCCACCTCACCACCACTTCTCTCGACCCCTCCACAGTCTCTAAATTGTCAGACTACTTGTCCCACATCCAGTTATTGAAGAGCAGAAACTTTCTCCAATTGAATATTAGGAAGACGGAAGCCATTGTTTTCGGTCCCTGCCACAAACTCCGTTCCCTAGACACTGACTCCATCCCTCTCCCCAACTCCTGTCTGAGGCTGAACCAGACTGTTCGCAATCTTGGTGTCATAGCTGACCCTGAAATGAGCTTTCGACCACATATCTGCAGCCTAACCAAGACCATCTATTTCCACCTCCGTAACATCGCCTGTCTCGGCCCTTGTCTCAGCTCATCCGCTGCTGAAGCCCTCATCCCTGTGTTTGTTACCTCTAGACTTGACTACTCCACGCACTGCTGGCTGGGCTCCCACAGTCTACCCTCCGTAAACCAGCTGCCTTTGCCTACGTTGCAATGGTGATTGCTGTTCCAAAAACATAGCTCGGGGCCTCACGGGGACAGGAAAGGCGTGAGTTCCGTCTGAGTTCTGCCGTGGAGTCCTGCCAGTGGATTACTCATCCTCTCCACTATATGAAGTGTGAGGCCTGGGAGTTCAGGAAGAAAGCACAGGGGCAAGCTGTCACCAGCCCACAGAACATGTCTGCCTCAACACAATGCTCCCATTGAAACCCTAACGCTCTGCACTTGGGAGACATTCTTTCCAGTTCGAGGAGTTGACTTGTATTCAAATCTCTTCAGGACTCTGTCACGGTCAAACCTACATTGGAACACAGGACCAGGAGGAGGCCATTCAGCCCCTCCGCCATTCAACCAGACCATGGCTGATACAGATCGACCCGCCTCGGTTCCGTAACCCTCAATCCCCTTACCCAACAAAAATCTATCGATCTCAGTGTTGAAATTTCCAATTGACCCCCCCTCCCAGCCTCAACAGACTTTTGGGAGAAAGAGTTCCAGATTCCCACTATCCTGTGTATGAAGAAGTGCTTGCTGACATCACCCCTGAATAAATTTAAGGTTATGCCCCCTTGTTATGGGCTCCCCCACCAGAGGAAATAGTTTCTCCCGTTCTACCCTATCATCTCCTTCAATCATCTTAAACACCGCAATTAGATCACCCTTTAATCTTCTAAACTTCAGGGAATACAAGCTTAGTCTGTGCAACCTGTCTTTGTGAATTAACCCTTTCAGCCCCGGTACCAATCTGGTGAATCTACGCTGCACCCCCTCCATGGCCAGTATATCCTTCCTGAGGTGAGGGGGGGCCAAGAACTGAACGCAGTGACTCCAGACGGTGTCTAACCAGAGCTCTGTACGGCTGTAACCTAACTCCCACCCCTTTGTATTCCAGCCCCCTCGAGACAAAGGCCAACATTTCATTAGCCTTTTTGATTATTTTTTGTACCTGCCCAGTAGCTTTTAGTGATTTCAGTATTTGGACCCCGACATCTCTCCGCTCCCCCACCGTTCCGAGCTTTCCGCCATTAACCCCAGGACTGCACAGCCGCTCCGAGCGCCCGTTTTCGGCGAGTGTTCTGCGTTTTCTCGTGACACACGTCAGGGCCAACACAAGAGGCTCCTGTCTTCTGAAGAGCCAGGCAAGAAAATGCAGAACACTCGACGAAAATCGAAGGAAAAGACGCCGTCACCTTGTGTGTAGAATCATCGAATGGGTACAGCATGGGAGGAGGCCATTCGGCCCGTTGGGCCCGTGCCGGCTCTCTGCAAGAGCACCTCAGTTAGTCCCACTCCCCCCGCCCTTTCCCCGTAGCCTGTGAATATTTTTCTTTCAGGTGCTTATCCAACTCCCTTTTGAAAGCCACGATCGAGTCTGCCTCGACCACTCTTTCAGGCCGTGAATTCCAGATCCTAACCACTCGCTGTGTAAAGTCGTTTTTCTTACGTGGCCTTTGCTTCTCCTGCCAGTCACCTTAAATCTGTGTCCTCTAGTTCCCGACCCTTCCACCAATGGGAACAGTGTCTCTATCTACTCTGTCCAGACCCCTCGTGATTTTGAATACCTCGATCAAATCTCCTCGCAATCTTCGCCGCTCCAGAGACAACAAATTGTGGGAAGCGACTGAACCATTTGCAAGCAAAAACAAAGTTTGCCAAACAGTTTTGAAGAAACTATCACTCCCTCATTAATGAGCAAGACACTACCTGCATGCCCCTCCGGGGATAAATTATTGGAGGCAGTTAAAAAAAGAGGTTTCATTTTCTTTGAACACTTTTGCTTATTAGTTCTAAAAATATTGGCAATGGGGAATAAAGGCTGTTTGACTGGGTGGGGCGGTAGGAGGGGTGAGTCAGGTGATGCCACCTCCAGCAGGATGCCCAACCAAAGTTGGAGACCTCTGGCTGTCTGGGAGTCATAAGAACACAAGGTTTAGGAGCGGGAGTCGGCCATTCGGCCCCTCGAGCCTGCTCCGCCATTCAATGAGATCCTGGCTGATCTTCACCCTCAACTCCACTTGCCTGCACTATTACCATATCCCTTGATTCCCTTAATATCCAAAAAATCTATCGATCTCTGTCTTCAATATACTCAATGACTGAGTCTCCACAGCCCTCTGGGGCAGAGAATTCCAAAGATTCACCACCCTCTGAGTGAAGAAGTTTCTCTTCATCTCAGTCTCAAATGGCCGACCCCTTATTCTGAGACTGTGACCCCTGGTTCTAGACTCCCCAGCCAGGGGAAACATCCTCCCTGCATCTACCCTGTAAGAATTGTGTATGTTTCAATGAGATCACCTCTCAGTCCTCTAAACGCCAATGTCCCAACTGAGTTGTGAGTGTGGCTCACTGTGCCTGATGTCAGTCCTGACTGACTGCCAATGCTTGCTTCGAGCTCCTGCTTCGCATTCACTTTGCATACTCCGTTTCACATTTTGCATCCCCCCCCCACCCCACACTCCCACCTTGCCTTTTTCTGTCCCCCAGTCTCCTCCTTCCAGGGTTAAAGTGTACCCTTGTAGCTCAGTCCTTCCATGGAGAATTTGAGCCCCTCTTTCCCCCCCCACCACCCCCACCTCGCACCCCCACACAATTCCTCTTAAAGGGGCATCCTCTTTGTGTTAAAACGTCTGGCAAAACCTGTTGCAACGTGCTTACAAAGTGGCGACATTAACTCAAGTCAGAACAGGTTGTTGCATCGCTCTGTGTGACGTCATTATGTTGACACAACAGTTCTGAGCTTTTTCCCTGCCTTTAGACGAGGAAAGAAATGCTCCGAACACTTGCTTGTGATGGCAGTTTCCCTTTAAGGGCCAGGCCAATTTGCCTTCAAGGACAGGACCACAGTATTAAGAGGAAATTGCTTATATCAGGAGTTAGGGCATTTACTTTTTCCAGTTAGTTACCAGGAAACTTGCCCAATTTCTTTCTAAACCCACATGCTTTTAATCAGGGACCACAGAGAAATGGGCGGGGCTGCATTCGGGCAGAGTCCTGAGACATCGCACTCACAAATAACTCTGCCCGACTCCTGCAACACAAGCTTCTGACAAGACTTTCTTATAAAGGAGTGTCCGCCTCATGTCATAAGAACATAAGAAACAGGAGCAGGAGTAGGCCATACAGCCCCTCGAGCCTGCTCCGCCATTTAATAAGCTCAGGGCTGATCTGATCATGGACTTAGCTCCACTTCCCTGCCCGCTCCCCATAACCCTCGACTCCCTTATCGCTCAAAAATCTATCTGTCTCTGCCTTAAATATATTCAATGACCCAGTCTCCACAGCTCTCTGGGGCAGAGAAGTCCATAGATTTACAACCCTCTGAGAGAAGAAATTCCTCCTCATCTCAGTTTTAAATGGGCGGCCCTTATTCTAAGACTATGTCCCCTAATTTTAGTTTCCCCAATGAGTGGAAATATCCTCTCTGTATCCACCTTGTCGAGCCCCCTCATTATCTTATAAGTCTCAATAAGATCACCTCTCATTCTTCTGAACTCCAATGTGTATAGGCCCAACCTGCTCAACCTGTCTTCATAAGTCCACCACCTCATCTCTGGAATCAACCTCGTGAACCTTCTCTGAACAGCCTCCAATGCAAGTATATCCTTCCTTAAATACGGAGACTAAAACTGTACGCAGTACTCCAGGTGTGGCCTCACCAATACCCTGTACAGTTTGTAGCAGGACTTCCCTGCTTTTATACTCTATCCCCCTTGCAATAAAGGCCAACATTCCATTTGCCTTCCTGATGGCTTTCTGTCAGAAAGCCAATCGAGTCTAACACAACAATAAAAACCAATCACTGACAGGACAGACCAACCCCACTCCAGAGAATCTGGCTCCTGTCGAGCTGTTTGTTTCTGAGCCCATGACTCGCTCACTTGCGTGTTTGGCAATTTCCCCCCCCCACTCAGAGAGAGAGAGAGAGGGTAGGGGCATGGGCCCTGGTCACCCGACTTCCCCTCTGGCTCCCGCACTTGTACCAAGTCCAGAGGCCATCCTACAGTAACAGCAGGAGAGGGAAAGCTGGGCTGTGGAACATAGAAACATGGAAAACAGGAGCAGTAGTAGGCCATTCGGCCCTTCGAGTCTGCACCGCCATTCAATATGATCAGGGCTGATCCTCTATCTCAACACCATATTCCTGCCCATGCCCCTTGATGCCATTTGTGTCTAGAAATCTATCTATCTCCCTCTTAAATATATTCAGTGACTTGGCCTCCACAGTCTTCTGTGGTAGAGAATTCCACAGGTTCACCACCCTCTGAGTAAAAACATTTCTCCTCATCTCGGACCTAAATTTCCTACCCCGTATCCTGAGACTGTGACCCCTTGTTCTCGACTTCCCAGCCAGGGGTAACATCCTCCCCGCATCCAGTCTATCCAACCCCGTCAGAATTTAATACGTTTCAATGAGATCCCCTCTCATTCTTCTAAACTCTAGTGAATACAGGCCTAGTCGACCCAATCTCTCCTCATACGAACAGGATGTGTGAGCAGTCCAGCCCACACTCTCTGCAGTGCCGCACGCGCCAGACAGAAGATTCCTCGCCCAGGAACTGAGTTAAAGGAGAAGACGGCCCGGCCCACATCAAAATCAAACCCTCTTCCGCACGATCGATGGTTCTTCGATGATTGCCACACTTGGACACATCTCGGCACACGGTATGGCTGTCACTGTACGTCCCCAGGGACAGCACTTAACGCCGTACATCCAGGCTGATACCCACATACCATGACTGGAGTCAGCCGGGGCTCAGCACCCTCACCTCCCAGTCACATGGTTGTGGGTTCAAGTCCCACTCCAGGGACTTCAGCACAAAATCCAGGCTGACACTCCCAGTGCAGTGCTGAGGGGCCGCTGCACTGGCGGAGGGGCCTTGTTTCAAATGAGACATTAAACCGAGGTCTGCTCTCTCAGGTGGATGTAAAAGATCCCACGGCACTATTTCGAAGAAGAGCAGGGGGAGTTCTCCCCCAGTGTCCTGGGGCCAATATTTATCCCTCAACCAACATCACTAAAGAACAGATTATCTGGGTCGTTATCACGTTGCTGTGTGTGGGAGCTTGCTGTGCGTAAATTGCCTGCCGCGTTTCCCACATTACAACAGTGATCACACTCCAAAAAGTACATCATTGGCTGTAAAGCGCTTTGGGAGGGAGGGGAGGGGAGGGGGGGAGCAACATTAAAAGGCATTTTCTTTATCTTTCTATTTTCTTTTCATTTCTTTTCTTTCCCAACTGTCCTCTTCATCTTTTCCCCAAACCCCCCTCTCCTCCTCTGCCCACCCACTCCCTGGTCTGGATCACGAACGGGGTAGACCGAACTGGCGTGTGTGTGAGTTGCACCTTCCAGCCGTTGGATCCGCTCCGGGTTTTCACCCTCACCAGTTCGGGGAAATACATCGCTTGCGGCAGAATCGCTGGCTCAGGAACTCACCAGCTCTGCCAGGGCCGTATATAATATATATATATATATATAAACAGCTGCAGCCCGAGACTGGGGGAAATAATTAAACGTCTGTCTGCACAGAAAGGGCAAAGTTTTGATAGTTGCCAGAAAGAAGAAAGCAGAAACCCTCACTGAACAAGAGAAGGAATAACTTTGAACAGACTTGCAAGTGTTTTATTGAACTTCTAAGGCACCAATGTCCAGCGGGCCTCTCTGTAAATCTGCAGGCGTGGCTGTGTGTCGTACAACTGTGATGTGACGTGGTGAATGCAGCCCCATTGATTGACTCCACTATGTCAATTACTGAGTTGGAGGCGGGACGGGACTGGATTTATGGCAGAACTCACAGCAACCAGTCTATCTACTCAGAAAAGAGTCGATTTAATCTGTGCACTACAGCAAACCGTCTACAGTGTGTATTTAAACTGGGAGGACAGACGCACCAACATCAGTGTCCTCGACCAGGCCAACATCCCCAGCATCGAAGCACTGACCACACTCGACCAGCTCCGCTGGGCAGGGCCACATTGTCCGCATGCCAGACACGAGACTCCCAAAGCAAGCGCTCTACTCGGAGCTCCTTCACGGCAAACGAGCCAAAGGCGGGCAGAGGAAACGTTACAAGGACACCCTCAAAGCCTCCCCTGATAAAGTACAACATCCCCACCGACACCTGGGAGTCCCTGGCCAAAGACCGCCCTAAGTGGAGAAAGTGCATCCGGGAGGGCGCTGAGCACCTCGAGTCTCATCGCCGAGAGCATGCAGAAACCAAGCGCAGGCAGCGGAAGGAGCGTGTGGCAAACCAGTCCCACCCTCCCCTTCCCTCAACTGTTATGTATGCAACCCTAGGCAACCTGTATAATACTGTTGGAGGCCCAAGGGATCCCAGCATCTCTTGGGAGCACTGTATATAAGCAGGTCTCCCACGCTGTACCAGCACTCTGGAGTCTGAATAAAGGAGCTAAGGTCACACTTACTCACTGTCTACAGTACTCAGTTGCATTACTATATTATGAGCATAACATCAACCACTGTCTGTCCCACCTGTGACAGAGACTGTAATTCCCGTATTGGACTGTTCAGCCACCCAAGAACTCACTTTTAGAGTGGAAGCAAGTCTTCCTCAATTCCGAGGGACTAACTGACTGACACAGTCTATTTAAACTTTGCACTACAGCCAACAGTCTACAGGGTCTATTTAAACTGCATTCCTACATCACAACAGTGACTACACTCCAAAAGAACTTCATTGGCTGTAAAGCACGTCGAGACGTCCGGTGGAAGTGAAAAGTGATACAGAAATCCGAGTCTTTCTTTTGCTTACTACAGCACAGTCTACAGAGTCTATTTTGAAAGAGTAACAAACAGAACTCAGTGCCTGAAACTGCAGCGAACCTCCCGCTCAGAGCAAGGTTATTTCTGCAGCAACTTGCAGTGAGCTGAGGATAGTTATGTACAAATGGTGTGTGTAAAATCAATCCGGTCGCCGACAGCAGCGATTGACAGGGGGAATTATCCAATCATCTCCAACCTGGCCGGCAATCACGCTCTCACTACATGCAGCCAACATTTAATGTTCCCGTACTGTCTAATAAACTCCGTACAGTTAGGGCCCTTTGATGTTACTTTCAAGCTTTGGGTATTTTCTCACCAGAGATCGAGTTTCATTCGCCATGTTCGTGCTGTGAACGGTACATATTCATCCGATCAGGAAGCACACAACAGGCCGGGGCTCGACTCTCTGCACAAGAGGAGGCTGAGGGGTGACCTAATAGAGGTCTTTAAGATTATGTAAGGGTTCGATAGGGCAGACACTGAGAAGATGTTTCCACTTGTGGGGGAGACCCAAACTAAGGGCCATAAATATAAGACGGTCACTAATAAATCCGCTTGGGAATTCAGGAGAAACTTCTTTACCCAGAGAGTGGTGAGAATGTGGAACTCGCTGCCACAGGGAGTGGTTGAGGGGAATAGTATCAATGCATTTAAAGGGGAAGCTGGATAAACACATGAGGGAGAAAGGAATATGGTGATAGGGTGAGATGAAGAGGGGTGGGAGGGGGCTTGTGTGGAGCATAAACACCGACATAGACCAGTTGTGCTGAACAACCTGTTTCTGTGTCGTTTATCCTATGTGAGACAGGTTGATGGAGTTAAGATACAGATTGAATGGTGGAACATATCTTATGTTCCTATGTTCTCTAGTTCACATAATCCCTGGTAGCATTCAAGTAAATCTCCTCTGCACCCTCTCCCAGGCCTTGACATCCTTCCTAAAGTGTGTTGCCCATAACTGGACACAATCTTTCAGCGGCAGCTAACCAGTGATATATAATGGCTGCATACAAAGTCTGTCTTGCAGGGTGTGATGTATTTGCTTCATGGGTCCTTTGCTTAAGAATTCATAGCGACACATTGCTATTAAGAACTAGTTGGTTTATTAGCAAAGGTTTAACAATCACACGACACATTAACAGTTCATCCACCAGGCTCACAACCACCTGCCCCATCGTGGATCCCCCGAACCTAACTGGCTGGGGTTTTATTGAGTCTTGTGAACATCAACAGCTCTACAACTGTTTTTGTAAAACTTTAAATCAAGCGCCCCCTTATTAAAGGGACATGAGAACCAACAAATTAGGGGGGAAAAAAATTCTGAAATTTTAAACGGTCAAATTAAAATTTGGTTGCCGGGGGTGATGATGCACTCCAATCCCTCCGGTGCCCATCTCTTGTGGAAGGCCGCGAGCGTACCAGTGGACACCGCATGCTCCATCTCCAGGGACACCCTGGCTCGGTTGTAACCGCGGAAGAGAAGCAGACAGTCGGGCTGAACGACCTCCTCGACCGCCCGCTGCCTGGACCGGTTAATGGCCCACCTTGGTCAGGCTCAGGAGCAGTCCTACGAGGAGGCCCTCGGACCTGCCCGCTCCCCTCCGCACAGGGTGCCCAAAGATCAAGAGCGTGGGACTGAAGTGCAGCCAGAAATTGAGGAGCAGCCCCTTCAAATATTGGAACAGGGGCTGCAACCTCGCACATTCAACATAGACATGGAACACGGACTCCTCCAGACCGCAGAAATTGCAGGCGGCCTGGGAGCCCGTGAACCGACTGAAAAATTTATTGCACGGGACTGCTCCGTGCACCACCCTCCTGGCCAAGTCCCCAATAAATAGAGGGAGGACTCCCGCATAGAGAGCCCTCCATCGGGGACCCCCGCCTCCTCTGGACAGCAAGGTGGTGTGTCCGGACGGCAGACGAGGATGGCAACGTGGAGAGTGTGCAGGAGCAGCCCATAACCTGTGAGCATACAGTGCACTTTTTACACACGGTCTGTCGGTATGTCCTGACCCCACAAAAGTTCTCCTCAAAAAACACAAATTATTGGCCCTATCTTGTGCAGCCCTTGAAGCCCTGCTGGTGATGCCGCTAATGCCTGGTACACATGGATGGAGCACGCAGAGAATGCCCGCCCATTTGTGCCTGACAATTGTGCGGAGAGGGTAGGAAGCTGATCGATCCTATTTAACCATCGTCCCGCCTAGGGTTGTCAACTCTGGGCCTATTCCGGGAGGTTGCGTCACTGCCCCGCCCCCACACTCCCGCCATTGGTCGCCCCACATGTCCATCCTCGCGGGGCACCATTCGGGAAGCGAGCAGCTTTCCTCATTGGATGCCCGTCCAACAGCCATTTCTATCCAATCTCCAACATTATTGCAACCAGCAAACAGAAGTGCCCAAAGAAAATGTCGGACAAACTCACCGTCTCTTGTAAGGCCCCGAGAGTTTTCTCGCCCGGGTTATTTTCTCCCAGCAGGAGCTGAATCTTTAATTCCCGGGGACTCCAGGCCCACCCTGGAGGGCTGCCAATCCCATTCCCACCGAAGACAGGCAGGAGGGTTGCTCGCATATTTATGGGCCAGGGTGAAAATTGCATCAGGGAGGCCTTGGGGGCCTCAATTTCACGCACCCCCACCCAGCCGCTTGTCCGCCATGCTCAGGTTGAAAATCGCCCTCGACAACCCCCCCCCCAACCCCCCACAGAGCGCAGGTTAAGCAGAACTCCTGCAGGTACAGCAAGCCCTTCAAAATAAGTTGCTGGATAAGTGGTTAAGAAAGGTTGGAAGTTATAAACCTTACATTTATTTAGTGCCTTTAACATAGCAAAACATCCCGACATGCTGCACAGGAGCGTTATCAGGCAAAAACTGACACCGAGCCACATAAGTAGAAATTAGGGCAGGTGACCAAACACTTGGTCAAAGAGGGAGGTTTGAAGGCAGCATCTTGAAGGAGGAGAGAGAGGAGGAGAGGTTTAAAGAAAGACTTGCATTTATATAGCGCCTTTCATGATCACTCGACGTCTCAAAGCACTTTACAGCCGATGAAGTACTTTTGGAGTGTAGTCACTGTTGTAATGTGGGAAACACGGCAGCCAGAGCTTGGGGCCCAGGCAACAGAAGGCACGGCCACCGATGGTGGAGCGATTATAATCAGGGATGCTCAGGAGGGCAGAATTGGAGAAGTGCAGATATCTCCTGTAACACTCTCTCGAATGCCCACCTTCCCATGTCAAGTGCACAACTCTGAAATTCAGTGGCCAGATGAACTGAAGCGGAGTGTGTGGTGGGCCAGATGATCTCTCTCTCCCCACCCCCCCCCCACACCTCTCTCTCCCCCTCTCTATCTCCCTCCCCCCCTCCCTCTCACTCTCTCTCCCTCCCCCCCCTCTCTCTCTCTCTCTCTCAGCCACCCCCTCTCCCTCTCTCTCTCCCCTCTCTTCCTCTCTCCCCCCCTCTCTCCCTCCGCCTCTCCCCCCTCTCTCTCTCCCTCTCTCTCTCCCTCACTCTCGCCCCCATCCCTCTTTCTCTCCCCCCCTCTCTCTCTCCCATCCCTCTCTCTCCCTTCCCCCTCCCTCTCTCTCCCTCCCCTCTCTTTCCCCCTCCCCTCTCTCTCTCCCCTATCTCTCTCTCCTCTCCCCCTCCCTCTCTCTCTCCCCCCCCCTCTCCCTCTCTCCCGCACTCTCGCCCCCATCCCCCTCTCTCTCCCCCTCCCTCTCTCTCTCTCCCCCCCCCTCTCTCTCTCTCCCCTGCCCTGTGTTGTGTGTGCCAGGATCAGGGGCCAGGAATGGAGAGTCTGTGTATGTGCAATGCTCACCTGGAGTGGGTCTTGCTGGTATTCATCCTCCGAGAGCAGTGGGGTCGGGGGAGGGGATGTTGTGCACAGCGGGAATGGCCATTCCTCTGGTGGGGATAAGGGGGCATAACCTTAAAATTAGAGCCAGGCCATTCAGGGATGATGTCAGGAAACACTTCTTCACACACAGGGTGGTGGGAATCTGGAACTCTCTCCCCCCAAAAAGCTGTTGAGGCTGGGGGTCAAATGGAGCTTCCAACACGGAGATCGATGGATTTTTGTTGGGTAAAGGTAGCAAGGGTTTCAGAACCAAGGCGGGTAGATGGAGATAAGGTACAGATCAGCCGTGGTCTAATTAAATGGTGGGACAGGCTCGAAGGGGCTGAATGGCCTCCTCCTGTTCCTGTGTAACAGATTCGAGGGGCTGAATGGGCTCCTGCTGTTCCTGTGTAACAGGCTCGAGGGGCTGAATGAGCCTCGTCCTGTTCCTGTGTAACAGACTTGAGGGGCTGAATGGGCCTCCTCCTGTTCCTGTGTAACAGGCTCGAGGGGCTGAGTGGACCTCCTCCTGTTCCTGTGTAACAGGCTCGAGGGGCTGAATGGGCCTCCTCCTGTTCCTGTGTTACAGGCTCGAGGAGCTGAATGGGCCTCCTCCTGTTCCTGTGTAACAGGCTCAAGGAGCTGAATGGCCTCCTCCTGTTCCTGTGTAACAGGCTCAAGGAGCTGAATGGGCCCCCTCCTGTTCCTGTGTAACAGGCTCGAGCGGCTGAATGGCCTCCTCCTGTTCCTGTGTAACAGTCTCGAGGGGCTGAATGGCCTCCTCCTGCTCCTGTGGGAATATACTGCAGGATACGTTTCTGGTCGATTGTTACGGATTGTTACGGAGCAGAAGGCCATTCGGCCCATCATGCTTGAGACAGCTCTGAGTTATCCTCCACCCAGGAGCTGCCTCCTCTCACTGCCTTGCTGTGGGCACCGTTGTTTAGAAACATTGCTGATTGATTAACACTCCTGCAGTCTCCGCCCTTTTCCTGTTTGCTGTGGTCCACTGGGTTTGGCTCAGTCTCTGAATGACAGGCACGTTATTGATAGCAAGAGTCAGGAGTGGTTGGAGGGACTTTTGTTTGGTTTCATTGCTGCTGTCATCTGCAAACTAGGGGCTTTCCACAGGATGGCCCGGCTCCAAAAGTTATAAAACCAATTGTTTTTAACCACAAACTGCTGGTGAAAAGAGTCCGATACAGCGATAGTGTGAGAGAGGCCCCGTCACCAAGTACTGTACAGACGACAGTACAACCAGTTAACCCCGCAAACACCGAATGTGCTTTTCACTGTCAGCCGTGGTTCAGTGGGCGGCACAATCACCTCTGAGTCAGAAGGTTGTGGGTTCAAGTCCCACTCCAGGAACTTGAGCACATAAATCTAGGCTGACACTCCCGGTGCAGTGCTGAGGGAGTGCTGCACTGTCAGAGATGCCGTCTTTCAGACGAGACGTTAAACCGAGGCCCCGTCTGCTCTCTCAGGTGGACGTAAAAGATCCCATGATACTATTTGAAGAAGAGCAGGGGAGTTATCCCCGGTGTCCTGGCCGATATTTATCCCTCAATCAACATCACAAAAATAAATTATCTGGTCATTACCACATTGCTGTTTGTGGGAGTTTGCTGAGCACAAATTGGCTGCCGCGTTTCCCACATTACAACAGTGACTACCCTCCAAAGGTACTTCAAGCCGGTTCCCGCCCTTGTCACAATGACTTTCATCAAAGTCACAAATGACATCCTTTGTGATTGTGACAAAGGTAAACTATCCCTCTTCATCCTTCTCGACCTGTCTGCAACCTTTGACACGGTTGACCAGTCCATCCTCCTCCAACTCCTCTCCACCATCGTCCAGCTGGGTGGGACTGCACTCGCCTGGTTCCATTCTTATCTATCTAATCATAGCCAGAGAATCACCTGCAATGGCTTCTCTTCCCACCCCCGCATCGTTACCTCTGGTGTCCCCCAAGGATCTATGCTTGGCCCCCTCCTATTTCTCATCTACATGCTGCCCCTTGGCGATATCATCCGAAAACACAGCGTCAGTTTCCACATGTACGCTGGTGACACCCAGCTCCACCTCACTACCCCTCGACCCCTCCACAGTCTCTAAATTGTCAGACTGCTTGTCCCACATCCAGTTCTGGCTGAGCAGAAATTTTCTCCAATTGAATATTGGGAAGACCGAAGCCATTGTTTTCGGTCCCCGCCACAAACTCCGTTCCCTCGACACTGACTCCATCCCTCTCCCCAGCTCCTGTCTAAGGCTGAACCAGACTGTTTGCAACCTTGGTGTCGTATTTGACCCTGAAATGAGCTTTCGACCACATATCCACAGCATAACTATTTCTACCTCCGTAACATCTTCTGTCTCCGCTCCTGCCTCAGCTCATCCTCTACTGAAACCCTCATCCGTGCCTCTGTTACCTCTAGACTTGACCATTCCAATGAACTCCTGGTTGGCCTCCCACATTCTACCCAACATAAACTCGAGGTGATCCAAAACTCGGCAGCCCGTGTCCTAACTCGCACCAAGTCCCGCTCACCCATCACCCCCTGTGCTCGCTGACCTACATTGTTTCCCGGTTAAGCAACACCTCGATTTTAAAATTCTCATCCTTGTTTCCAAATCCCTCTGTGGCCTCCTGGATCGCGCCCGTGAAGCACCATTGGGCATTTTACTGCATTATAAGTTGTTCTTGTTGTTAGTTGTAAAGCGCTCTGGGATATCTTTCTTCATTGCTTTATTCATCATATGACTAAGAATTGGCTATGGGGTCACTTGCACAGCCTGCCAACACTGGGACATCTGCCCCACTACGGGCGAGCTGAGCAGCTGACGGACAATCTCACTCTCCCAGTCACCGCCCGCCTGCTTTGCGTTGGACATAAACACATCCACTCGCTCATCATGTAGAGTAGCAGCTCTACCTTGTGGACATTCAGCAGTGCTGCAGAGCTGGTCATAAAATGGAGGCTTGACATCCCAATGTGGTGTTAATCAAAGCAGTGCCGCTAAATAGTCAATGCCGGGGCACTCAAAGACCCAGCTCAGAGAGCCCTGTACAGTCAGCACCTCACAGCTAACCTGGCGTGCCTTGACGACCCCGAGACGCAGAATGCCCACAGCGCTTGGTCTGCCCTCCAGGCCTCCATAACCAGAGCGTGTGAAGACTCGCTCGGTCACTCAACCAGGAAACTCCCCGCTGGAGTGGAACTAAACTACAGAACCAGTGGGAAGCTGTTCAACCTTCGCCGCCTCCAGGCCAGGTCCAAGACCAACCCCAACCTCCGTCGTCGAACTACAGTACGCGGACGACGCCTGCGTCTGTGCACACACAGAGGCTGAACTCCAGGATATAGTCGACGTATTTACTGAGGCGTACGAAAGCATGGGCCTTACGTTAAACATCCGTAAGACAAAGGTCCTCCACCAGCCTGTCCTCGCTGCACAGCACTGCCCCGCAAACATCAAGATCCACGGCGCGGTCCTGGACAACGTGGACCACTTCCCATATCCCAGGAGCCTCCTATCAACAAGAGCAGGCATCGATGACGAGATTCAACACCGCCTCCAGTGCGCCAGTGCAGCCTTCGGTCGCCTGAAGAAAAGGGTGTTTGAAGACCAGGCCCTCAAAACTGCCACCAAGCTCATGGTCTACAGGGCTGTAGTAATACCCGCCCTCCTGTATGGCTCAGAGACATGGACCACGTACAGTAGATACCAAGTCATTGGAGAAATATCACCAACGATGTCTCCGCAAGATCCTACAAATCCCCTGGGAGGACAGACGCACCAACGTTAGTGTCCTCGATCAGGCCAACATCCCCAGCACTGAAGCACTGACCACACTCGATCAGCTCCGCTGGGCAGGTCACATTATCCGCATGCCAGACACGAGACTCCCAAAGCAAGCGCTCTACTCGGAACTCCTTCACGGCAAACGAGCCAAAGGTGGGCAGAGGAAACGTTACAGGGACACCCTCAAAGCCTCCCTGATAAAGTGCAACATCCCCACCGACACCTGGGAGTCCCTGGCCAAAGACCACCCTAAGTGGAGGAAGTGCATCCGGGAGGGCGCTGAGCACCTCGAGTCTCGTCGCCGAGAGCATGCAGAAATCAAGTGTAGGCAACAGAAGGAGCGTGCGGCAAACCAGTCCCACCCACCCCTTCCCTCAACGACTGTCTGTCCCACCTGAGACAGGGACTGTGGCTCTCTATTGGACTGTTCAGCCACCAAAGAACTCACTTCAGGAATGGGAGCAAGTCTTCCTCGATTCTGAGGCACTGCCTCTGATAATGGGGAGAGCTGGTCATAAAATGGAGGCTTGTCATCCCAGTGTGGTGTTAAAGCAGTGCTGCAAAAAAGTCACTGCCTGGGCACTCAAAGACCCAGCTAAGAGAGCCCTACACAGCCAGCGCCTCACAGCTAACCTGGCGTGCCTTGATGACCCTGAGATGCTGAATGCCCACAGCCCTTGGTCTGCCCTCCAGGTCTCCATAACCAGTGCCTGTGAAGACTCGCTCAGTCACTCAACCAGGAAACACCAGGACTGGTTTGATGAGAATGACCAGGAGATCCAAGAGATAATAAATTGCAAGCACAGGACATTTCTGAGCCTTAAACAACAACCCAACTCGGGAGCAGCAAAGCAGCATTACAGACGGCTTAAGGCCGAGGGCCAACAAAAAAACCCAGGACTTAAAGGTGGTGGATGGAGAAAACATAGGAGATACAGCAGCTGGCCATGATGTGCGAGGATTCTTCATCGCAGTCAAGGCCACCTACGGCCCAAACTCCCAAGGCCCCACCCCACTGCTGGCCAAGAACGGAGAGACACTCATCAAGGACACCGAGGCAGTCAGGACCCGTTGGAAGGAGCACTTCGAAGATCTCCTCAATCGAGACTCTGCCTTTGACTCGAGTGTCCTCAACTCCATCCCGCAGCATGCTGCCCGCTACCACCTCAGTAAAACCCCAGCCCTGCACAAGGTAGAGAAAGCCATTGGTCAGCTCAAGAATAACAAGGCTACAGGAGCGGATGGAATCCCTGCTGAGGCACTAAAGTATGGCGGAGAGGCACTATTGGCACGGATACATGACCTCATCTCTCTCATCTGGAGGGAGGAGAGCATGCCGGGAGATCTGAGATGCAGTGGTTGCGACCATCTTTAAAAAAGGGGACAAGTCCGACTGCGGTAACTACAGAGGAATCTCCGTTATCAGCTACTGGGAAAGTCATTGCTAGAGTTCTCCTCAACTATCTTCTCCCTGTGGCTGAGGAGCTCCTCCCGGAGTCACAGTGCGGATTCCGTCCCCTCCGGGGCACAACGGACATGATTTTTCCAGTGCGACAGCTGCAGGAAAAATGCAGGGAGCAGCGCCAGCCCTTAAACATGGTCTTCGACCTTACAAAGGCCTTCGACACTGTCAACCGTGAGGGTCTATGGAGCGTCCTCCTCCATTTCGATGACCCTTAAAAGTTTGTCAACATCCTCCGCCTGCTCCACGATGACATGCAGGCCGTGATCCTTACCAATGGATCCATTACAGACTCAATCCACGTCCGGACCGGGGTCAAACAGGGCTGCGTCATCACTCCAACCCTCTTCTCAATCTTCCTCGCTGCCATGCTCCACCTCACACTCAACAAGCTCTCTGCTGGAGCAGAACTAAACTACAGAACCAGTGGGAAACTGTTCAACCTTCGTCGTCTCCAGGCCAGGTCCAAGACCACCCCAACCTCTGTCGTCGAGCTCCAGTACACGGACAACGCCTGCATCTGTGCACACACAGAGGCTGAACTCCAGGACATAGTCAATGTATTTACCAAGGTGTACGAAAGCATGGGCCTTACGCTAAACATTAGTAAGACAAAGGTCCTCACCACACAGCACTGCCCCCCAGTCATCAAGATCCACGGCGTGGCCCTGGACACCGTGGACCATTTCCCCTATCTCGGGAGCCTCTTATCAACAAAAGCAGACATTGATGACGAGATTCAAACCGCCTCCAGTGCGCCAGTGCAGCCTTCAGCTGCCTGAAGAAGAGAGTGTTCGAAGACCAGTCCCTCAAGCTCATGGTCTACAGGGCTGTAGTAATACCTGCCCTCCTGTATGGCTCAGAGACATGGACCACGTACAGTAGACACCTCAAGTCGCTGGAGAAATACCACCAGTGATGCCTCCGCAAGATCCTGCAAATCCCCTGGGAGGACAGACGCACCAACGTTAGCGTCTTCAATCAGGCCAACATCCCCAGCATTGAAGCACTGACCACACTCGATCAGCTCCGCTGGGCAGGCCACATAGTCCGCATGCCAGACACGAGACTCCCAAAGCAAGCGCTCTACTCGGAACTCCTTCACGACAAACGAGCCAAAGGTGGGCAGAGGAAACGTTACAAGGACATCCTCAAAGCCTCCTCTGATAAAGTGCAACATCCCCACAGACACCTGGGAGTCCCTGGCCAAAGACCGCCCTAAGTGGAGGAAGTGTATCCGGGAGGGCGCTGAGCACCTCGAGTCTCATCGCCGAGAGCATGCAGAGACCAAGCGCAGGCAGCGGAAGGAGTGTGCGGCAAACCAGTCCCACCCTCCCCTTCCCTCAATAACTGTCTGTCCCACCTGTGACAGGCACTGTGGTTCTCATATTGGACTATTCAGCCACCTAAGGATTCATTTTTAGAGTGGAAGCAAGTCTTCCTCGATTGCGAGGGACTGCCGATAATGAAAACCCATTAGATTTCCAGTAACCCTGGGTGTATTGTTGTGGAGATGTGTGGAGGAGGTTTACTCACTTTGTCACAGCTCTGAGTTGTACAGCCGCTTCACATAATGCAACACTCCTCCACACAGCACTTGTCCCATTCTTCACCACGACACCATTCTTTAATGAAGAAGCTATTATATTAGAAGCTTTGTGTCTCTGCCCTTGGCTCAGTGGGCAGCACTCTCGCCTCTGAGTCAGAAGGTGGGGGGTTTAAGTCCCACTCCAGAGACATCAGCCCACAATCTTGGCTGACACTCCCAGTGCAGAACTCAGGGAGTACTGCACTGTCAGAAACATAGAAACATAGAAACATAGAAAATAGGTGCAGGAGTAGGCCATTCGGCCCTTCTAGCCTGCACCGCCATTCAATGAGTTCATGGCTGAACATGCAACTTCAGTACCCCATTCCTGCTTTCTCGCCATACCCCTTGATCTCCCTAGTAGTAAGGACTTCATCTAACTCCTTTTTGAATATATTTAGTGAATTGGGCTCAACAACTTTCTGTGGTAGAGAATTCCACAGGTTCAGCACTCTCTGGGTGAAGAAGTTTCTCCTCATCTCGGTCCTAAATGGCTTACCCCTTATCCTTAGACTGTGACCCCTGGTTCTGGACTTCCCCAACATTGGGAACATTCTTCCTGCATCTAACCTGTCTAAACCCGTCAGGATTTTAAACGTTTCTATGAGGTCCCCTCTCATTCTTCTGAACTCCAGTGAATACAAGCCCAGTTAATCCAGTCTTTCTTGATAGGTCAGTCCCGCCATCCCGGGAATCAGTCTGGTGAACCTTCGCTGCACTCCCTCAATAGCAAGAATGTCCTTCCTCAGGTTAGGAGACCAAAACTGTACACAATACTCCAGGTGTGGCCTCACCAAGGCCCTGTACAACTGTAGTAACACCTCCCTGCCCCTGTACTCAAATCCCCTCGCTATGAAGGCCAACATGCCATTTGCTTTCTTAACCGCCTGCTGTACCTGCATGCTAACCTTCAATGACTGATGTACCATGACACCCAGGTCTCGTTGCACCTCCCCTTTTCCTAATCTGTCACCATTCAGATAATAGTCTGTCTCTCTGTTTTTACCACCAAAGTGGATAACCTCACATTTATCCACATTATACTTCATCTGCCACGCATTTGCCCACTCACCTAACCTATCCAAGTCACTCTGCAGCCTCATAGCATCCTCCTCGCAGCTCACACTGCCACCCAACTTAGTGTCATCCGCAAATTTGGAGATACTACATTTAATCCCCTCGTTTAAATCATTAATGTACAATGTAAACAGCTGGGGCCCCAGCACAGAACCTTGCGGCACCCCACTAGTCACTGCCTGCCATTCTGAAAAGTACACATTTACTCCTACTCTTTGCTTCCTGTCTGACAACCAGTTCTCAATCCATGTCAGCACACTACCCCCAATCCCATGTGCTTTAACTTTGCACATTAATCTCTTGTGTGGGACCTTGTCGAAAGCCTTCTGAAAGTCCAAATATACCACATCAACTGGTTCTCCCTTGTCCACTCTACTGGAAACATCCTCAAAAAATTCCAGAAGATTTGTCAAGCATGATTTCCCTTTCACAAATCCATGCTGACTTGGACCTATCATGTCACCTCTTTCCAAATGCACTGCTATGACATCCTTAATAATTGATTCCATCATTTTACCCACTACCGATGTCAGGCTGACCGGTCTATAATTCCCTGTTTTCTCTCTCCCTCCTTTTTTAAAAATTGGGGTTACATTGGCTACCCTCCACTCGATAGGAACTGATCCAGAGTTTATGGAATGTTGGAAAATGACTGTCAATGCATCCACTATTTCCAAGGCCACCTCCTTAAGTACTCTGGGATGCAGTCCATCAGGCCCTGGGGATTTATCGGCCTTCAATCCCATCAATTTCCCCAACACAATTTCCCGACTAATAAGGATTTCCCTCAGTTCCTCCTCCTTACTAGACCCTCTGACCCCTTTTATATCCGGAAGGTTGTTTGTGTCCTCCTTAGTGAATACTGAACCAAAGTACTTGTTCATTTGGTCTGCCATTTCTTTGTTCCCCGTTATGACTTCCCCTGATTCTGACTGCAGGGGACCTACGTTTGTCTTTACTAACCTTTTTCTCTTTACATACCTATAGAAACTTTTGCAATCCGTCTTAATGTTCCCTGCAAGCTTCTTCTCGTACTCCATTTTCCCTGCCCTAATCAAATCCTTTGTCCTCCTCTGCTGAGTTCTAAATTTCTCCCAGTCCCCGGGTTCGCTGCTATTTCTGGCCAATTTGTATGCCACTTCCTTGGCTTTAATACTATCCCTGATTTCCCTTGATAGCCACGGTTGAGCCACCTTCCTTTTTTTATTTTTACGCCAGACAGGAATGTACAATTGTTGTAGTTCATCCATGCGGTCTCTAAATGCCTGCCATTGCCCATCCACAGTCAACCCCTTAAGTATCATTCGCCAATCTATCCTAGCCAATTCACGCCTCATATCTTCAAAGTTACCTTTCTTTAAGTTCTGGACCATGGTCTCTGAATTAACTGTTTCATTCTCCATCCTAATGTAGAATTCCACCATATTATGGTCACTCTTCCCCAAGGGGCCTCGCACAACGAGATTGCTAATTAATCCTCTCTCATTACACAACACCCAGTCTAAGATGGCCTCCCCCCTAGTGGTTCCTCGACATATTGGTCTAGAAAACCATCCCTTATGCACTCCAGGAAATCCTCCTCCACCGTATTGCTTCCAGTTTGGTTAGCCCAATCTATGTGCATATTAAAGTCACCCATTATAACTGCTGCACCTTTATTGCATGTACCCCTAATTTCCTGTTTGATGCCCTCCCCAACATCACTACTACTGTTTGGAGGTCTGTACACAACTCCCACTAACGTTTTTTGCCCTTTGGTGTTCTGCAGATCTACCCATATAGATTCCACATCATCCAAGCTAATGTCCTTCCTAACTATTGCCTTAATCTCCTCCTTAACCAGCAATGCTACCCCACCTCCTTTTCCTTTTATTCTATCCTTCCTGAATGTTGAATACCCCTGGATGTTGAGTTCCCAGCCCTGATCATCCTGGAGCCACGTCTCCGTAATCCCAATCACATCATATTTGTTAACATCTATTTGCACAGTTAATTCATCCACCTTATTGCGGATACTCCTTGCATTAAGACACAAAGCCTTCAGGCTTGCTTTTTTAACACCTTTTGTCCTTTTAGAATTTTGCTGTACATTGGCCCTTTTTGTTCTTTGCCTTGGGTTTCTCTGCCCTCCACTTTTCCTCATCTCCTTTCTGTCTTTTGCTTTTATCTCCTTTTTGTCCACCTCTGTCTCCCTGCATTGGTTTCCATCCCCCTGCCATATTAGTTTAACTCCTCCCCAACAGCACTAGCAAACACTCCCCCTAGGACATTGGTTCCGGTCCTGCCCAGGTGCAGACCGTCCGGTTTGTACTGGTCCCACCTCCCCCAGAACCGGTTCCAATGCCCCAGGAATTTGAATCCCTCCCTGCTGCACCACTGCTCAAGCCACGTATTCATCTGAGCTATCCTGCGATTCCTACTCTGACCAGCACGTGGGACTGGTAGCAATCCCGAGATTACTACTTTTGAGGTCCTACTTTTTAATTTAGCTCCTAGCTCCTTAAATTCGTTTCGTAGGACCTCATCCCTTTTTTTTACCTATGTCGTTGGTATCAATGTGCACCACGACAACTGGCTGTTCTCCCTCCCTTTTTAGAATGTCCTGCACCCGCTCCGAGACATCCTTGACCCTTGCACCAGGGAGGCAACATACCATCCTGGAGTCTCGGTTGCGGCCGCAGAAACGCCTATCTATTCCCCTTACAATTGAATCCCCTATCACTATCGCTCTCCCACTCTTTTTCCTGCCCTCCTGTGCAGCAGAGCCAGCCACGGTGCCATGAACTTGGCTGCTGCTGCCCTCCCCTGATGAGTCATCCCCCTCAACAGTACTCAAAGCTGTGTATCTGTTTTGCAGGGGGATGAACACAGGGGACCCCTGCACTACCTTCCTTGCACTGCTCTTCCTGCTGGTCTTCCATTCCCTATCTGGCTGTGGACCCTTTCCCTGCGGTATGACCAACTCACTACACGTGATACTCACGTCATTCTCAGCATCGTGGATGCTCCAGAGTGAATCCACCCTCAGCTCCAACTCCGCAACGCGGTCTCTCAGGAGCTGGAGGCGGATACACTTCCCGCACACGGAGTCGTCAGGAACACTGGAGTCGTCCCTGAGTTCCCACATGGTACAGGAGAAGCATAACACCAGACCGAGCTCTCTGGCCATGACTTAACCCTTAGATAAGCAACAACAGTGTTAAAGTTTACTCACTGTTATAGAAGAAAAAAAGAAAAACTACTCACCGATCACCAGCCAATCACTTACCCCCTTGGCTGTGACGTCACCTTTCTGTATCTTTCTACTTCTTTTTTGCCTTCTCCCTGAAGCTGCACAAGCCTCGCCTCTCCCCGCCCCCGGACCCGCACTGCTCCCGACTCAGCGACACACCTCCTCACTCTGCTCCCGACTCAGCGACACACCTCCTCACTCTGCTCCCGACTCAGAGACACACCTCCTCACTCTGCTCCCGACTCAGCGACACACCTCCTCACGCTGCTCCCGACTCAGCGTCACACCTCCTCACTCTGCTCCCGACTCAGCGACACACCTCCTCACTCTGCTCCCGACTCAGAGACACACCTCCTCACTCTGCTCCCGACTCAGCGACACACCTCCTCACGCTGCTCCCGACTCAGCGACACACCTCCTCACTCTGCTCCCGACTCAGCGACACACCTCCTCACTCTGCTCCCGACTCAGCGACACACCTCCTCACTCTGCTCCCGACTCAGCGACACACCTCCTCACTCTGCTCCCGACTCAGCGACACACCTCCTCACTCTGCTCCCGACTCAGCGACACACCTCCTCACTCTGCTCCCGACTCAGCGACACACCTCCTCACTCTGCTCCCGACTCAGCGACACACCTCCTCACTCTGCTCCCGACTCAGCGACACACCTCCTCACTCTGCTCCCGACTCAGCGACACACCTCCTCACTCTGCTCCCGACTCAGCGACACACCTCCTCACTCTGCTCCCGACTCAGCGACAAACCTCCTCACTCTGCTCCCGACTCAGGGACACACCTCCTCACTCTGCTCCCGACTCAGGGACACACCTCCTCACTCTGCTCCCGACTCAGCGACACACCTCCTCACTCTGCTCCCGACTCAGCGACACACCTCCTCACTCTGCTCCCGACTCAGCGACACACCTCCTCACTCTGCTCCCGACTCAGCGACACACCTCCTCACTCTGCTCCCGACTCAGCGACACACCTCCTCACTCTGCTCCCGACTCAGAGACACACCTCCTCACTCTGCTCCGGACTCAGCGACGCACCTCCTCACGCTGCTCCCGACTCAGCGACACACCTCCTCACTCTGCTCCCGACTCAGTGACACACCTCCTCACTCTGCTCCCGACTCAGGGACACACCTCCTCACTCTGCTCCCGACTCAGCGACACACCTCCTCACTCTGCTCCCGACTCAGCGACACACCTCCTCACTCTGCTCCCGACTCAGGGACACACCTCCTCACTCTGCTCCCGACTCAGCGACACACCTCCTCACTCTGCTCCCGACTCAGCGACACACCTCCTCACTCTGCTCCCGACTCAGCGACACACCTCCTCACTCTGCTCCCGACTCAGCGACACACCTCCTCACTCTGCTCCCGACTCAGAGACACACCTCCTCACTCTGCTCCCGACTCAGCGACACACCTCCTCACTCTGCCCCCGACTCAGAGACACACCTCCTCACTCTGCTCCCGACTCAGCGACACACCTCCTCACTCTGCTCCCGACTCAGCGACACACCTCCTCACTCTGCTCCCGACTCAGCGACACACCTCCTCACGCTGCTCCCGACTCAGCGACACACCTCCTCACTCTGCTCCCGACTCAGCGACACACCTCCTCACTCTGCTCCCGACTCAGCGACACACCTCCTCACTGTGCTCCCGACTCAGTGACACACCTCCTCACTCTGCTCCGGACTCAGAGACACACCTCGTCACTCTGCTCCCGACTCAGCGACACACCTCCTCACGCTGCTCCCGACTCAGCGACACACCTCCTCACTCTGCTCCCGACTCAGCGACACACCTCCTCACTCTGCTCCCGACTCAGCGACACATCTCCTCACTCTGCTCCCAACTCAGCGACACACCTCCTCACTCTGCTCCCGACTCAGAGACACACCTCCTCACGCTGCTCCCGACTCAGCGACACATCTCCTCACTCTGCTCCCGACTCAGCGACACACCTCCTCACTCTGCTCCCGACTCAGCGACACACCTCCTCACGCTGCTCCCGACTCAGGGACACACCTCCTCACTCTGCTCCCGACTCAGCGACACACCTCCTCACTCTGCTCCCGACTCAGCGACACACCTCCTCACTCTGCTCCCGACTCAGCGACACACCTCCTCACTCTGCTCCCGACTCAGCGACACATCTCCTCACTCTGCTCCCAACTCAGCGACACACCTCCTCACTCTGCTCCCGACTCAGAGACACACCTCCTCACTCTGCTCCCGACTCAGCGACACACCTCCTCACTCTGCCCCCGACTCAGAGACACACCTCCTCACTCTGCTCCCGACTCAGCGACACACCTCCTCACTCTGCTCCCGACTCAGCGACACACCTCCTCACTCTGCTCCCGACTCAGCGACACACCTCCTCATGCTGCTCCCGACTCAGCGACACACCTCCTCACTCTGCTCCCGACTCAGCGACACACCTCCTCACTCTGCTCCCGACTCAGCGACACACCTCCTCACTGTGCTCCCGACTCAGTGACACACCTCCTCACTCTGCTCCGGACTCAGAGACACACCTCGTCACTCTGCTCCCGACTCAGCGACACACCTCCTCACGCTGCTCCCGACTCAGCGACACACCTCCTCACTCTGCTCCCGACTCAGTGACTCATCTCCTCACTCTGCTCCCGACTCAGCGACACACCTCCTCACTCTGCTCCCGACTCAGCGACACACCTCCTCACTCTGCTCCCGACTCAGCGACACACCTCCTCACTCTGCTCCCGACTCAGCGACACACCTCCTCACTCTGCTCCCGACTCAGCGACGCACTTCCTCACTCTGCTCCCGACTCAGCGACACACCTCGTCACTCTGCTCCCGACTCAGCGACACACCTCCTCACTCTGCTCCCGACTCAGCGACACATCTCCTCACTCTGCTCCCGACTCAGCGACACACCTCCACACTCTGCTCCCGACTCAGCGACACACCTCCTCACTCTGCTCCCGACTCAGAGACACACCTCCTCACTCTGCTCCCGACTCAGCGACACACCTCCTCACTCTGCTCCCGACTCAGAGACACACCTCCTCACTCTGCTCCCGACTCAGCGACACACCTCCTCACTCTGCTCCCGACTCAGCGACACACCTCCTCACTCTGCTCCCGACTCAGCGACACACCTCCTCACTCTGCTCCCGACTCAGGGACACACCTCCTCACTCTGCTCCCGACTCAGCGACACACCTCCTCACTCTGCTCCCGACTCAGGGACACACCTCCTCACTCTGCTCCCGACTCAGCGACACACCTCCTCACTCTGCTCCCGACTCAGCGACGCACTTCCTCACTCTGCTCCCGACTCAGAGACGCTCCTCCTCACTCTGCTCCCGTCTCAGCGACACACCTCCTCACTCTGCTCCCGACTCAGAGACACACCTCCTCACTCTGCTCCCGACTCAGCGACACACCTCCTCACTCTGCTCCCGACTGAGCGACACACCTCCTCACTCTGCTCCCGACTCAGCGACACACCTCCTCACTCTGCTCCCGACTCAGCGACACACCTCCTCACTCTGCTCCCGACTCAGCGACACACCTCCTCACTCTGCTCCCGACTCAGCGACACACCTCCTCACTCTGCTCCCGACTCAGCGACACACCTCCTCACTCTGCTCCCGACTCAGCGACACACCTCCTCACTCTGCTCCCGACTCAGGGACACACCTCCTCACTCTGCTCCCGACTCAGGGACACACCTCCTCACTCTGCTCCCGACTCAGCGACACACCTCCTCACTCTGCTCCCGACTCAGGGACACACCTCCTCACTCTGCTCCCGACTCAGCGACACACCTCCTCACTCTGCTCCCGACTCAGCGACACACCTCCTCACTCTGCTCCCGACTCAGCGACACACCTCCTCACTCTGCTCCCGACTCAGCGACGCACTTCCTCACTCTGCTCCCGACTCAGAGACGCACCTCCTCACTCTGCTCCCGACTCAGCGACGCACCTCCTCACTCTGCTCCCGACTCAGCGACACACCTCCTCACTCTGCTCCCGACTCAGCGACACACCTCCTCACTGTGCTCCCGACTCAGTGACACACCTCCTCACTCTGCTCCGGACTCAGAGACACACCTCGTCACTCTGCTCCCGACTCAGCGACACACCTCCTCACGCTGCTCCCGACTCAGCGACACACCTCCTCACTCTGCTCCCGACTCAGCGACACACCTCCTCACTCTGCTCCCGACTCAGCGACACATCTCCTCACTCTGCTCCCAACTCAGCGACACACCTCCTCACTCTGCTCCCGACTCAGAGACACACCTCCTCACGCTGCTCCCGACTCAGCGACACATCTCCTCACTCTGCTCCCGACTCAGCGACACACCTCCTCACGCTGCTCCCGACTCAGCGACACACCTCCTCACGCTGCTCCCGACTCAGGGACACACCTCCTCACTCTGCTCCCGACTCAGCGACACACCTCCTCACTCTGCTCCCGACTCAGCGACACACCTCCTCACTCTGCTCCCGACTCAGCGACACACCTCCTCACTCTGCTCCCGACTCAGCGACACATCTCCTCACTCTGCTCCCAACTCAGCGACACACCTCCTCACTCTGCTCCCGACTCAGAGACACACCTCCTCACTCTGCTCCCGACTCAGCGACACACCTCCTCACTCTGCCCCCGACTCAGAGACACACCTCCTCACTCTGCTCCCGACTCAGCGACACACCTCCTCACTCTGCTCCCGACTCAGCGACACACCTCCTCACTCTGCTCCCGACTCAGCGACACACCTCCTCACGCTGCTCCCGACTCAGCGACACACCTCCTCACTCTGCTCCCGACTCAGCGACACACCTCCTCACTCTGCTCCCGACTCAGCGACACACCTCCTCACTGTGCTCCCGACTCAGTGACACACCTCCTCACTCTGCTCCGGACTCAGAGACACACCTCGTCACTCTGCTCCCGACTCAGCGACACACCTCCTCACGCTGCTCCCGACTCAGCGACACACCTCCTCACTCTGCTCCCGACTCAGTGACTCATCTCCTCACTCTGCTCCCGACTCAGCGACACACCTCCTCACTCTGCTCCCGACTCAGCGACACACCTCCTCACTCTGCTCCCGACTCAGCGACACACCTCCTCACTCTGCTCCCGACTCAGCGACACACCTCCTCACTCTGCTCCCGACTCAGCGACGCACTTCCTCACTCTGCTCCCGACTCAGCGACACACCTCGTCACTCTGCTCCCGACTCAGCGACACACCTCCTCACTCTGCTCCCGACTCAGCGACACATCTCCTCACTCTGCTCCCGACTCAGCGACACATCTCCACACTCTGCTCCCGACTCAGCGACACACCTCCTCACTCTGCTCCCGACTCAGAGACACACCTCCTCACTCTGCTCCCGACTCAGCGACACACCTCCTCACTCTGCTCCCGACTCAGAGACACACCTCCTCACTCTGCTCCCGACTCAGCGACACACCTCCTCACTCTGCTCCCGAATCAG
>NW_027251483.1:0-45488 GCF_044704955.1 Pristiophorus japonicus
AGAGATCATAGAGAGAGGAGGGGGAGGGAGAGGGAGGGAGAGGGGGAGGGGAAGGGGAGGGAGAGGGGGGAGAGGGGGAGGGAGGGAGAGGGGGAGGGGAGGGAGGAGGGAGGGGAGGAGGAGGGAGAGAGGGGGAGGGGGAGGGAGAGAGAGAGGGGAGGGGGAGGGAGGAGAGGGGAGGGAGGGGAGAGAGCCGTGAGGGGGAGGGGCTGAATGGGCCTCCTCCTGTTCCTCTGCAACAGGCTCGAGGGGCTGAATGGGCCTCCTCCTGTTCCTGTGTTACAGACTCGAGGGGCTGAATGGGCCTCCTCCTGTTCCTGTCTAACAGGCTCGAGGGGCTGAATGGGCCTCCTCCTGTTCCTGTGTAACAGGCTCGAGGGGCTGAATGGGCCTCCTCCTGTTCCTGTGTAACAGGCTCGAGGGACTGAATGGGCCTCCTGTTCCTGTGTAACAGGCTCGAGGGGCTGAATGGCGCTTCCCAGGAGTGATAATCCCAGAAAATCTGACACCAAGCCACATAACGAGATATTAGGACAGGCGAACAAGCACTTGGTATTAAGGAGCGTCTTAAAAGGAGGAGAGAGAGGCGGAGCGGTTTAGGGAGGGAGTTCCAGAGCTTGGGGCCCAGGCAGCTGAAGGCATGGCCACCGATGGTGGAGCGATGGGAATCGGGGGGGATGGGCAAGAGGGCAGAATTGGAGGAGGGCAGAGATCTGGGAGGGGTGTAGGGGCTGGAGGAAGTGACAGAGATAGGGAGAGATATAGGGGCTGGAGAAGGTTACGGAGATAGGGAGGGGTTTAGGGGCTGGAGGAGGTTACAGAGATAGCGAGGTGTGTCGGGGCTGGAGGAGGTTACAGAGATAGGGAGGGGTGTAGGAGCTGGAGGGGGTTACAGAGATCGGGAGGAGTGTAGGGATTGGAGGGGGTTACAGAGATAGGGAGGGGTGTAGGGGCTGGAGAAGGATACGGAGATAGGGAGGGGTTTATGGGCTGGAGGAGGTTACAGAGATAGCGAGGGGTGTAGGGGCTGGAGAAGGTTACGGAGATAGGGAGGGGTTTAGGGGCTGGAGGAGGTTACAGAGATAGCGAGGGGTGTAGGGGCTGGAGGAGGTTACAGAGATAGGGAGGGGTGTCGGGGCTGGAGGCGGTTACAGAGATAGGGAGGGGTGTCGGGGCTGGAGGAGGTTACAGAGATAGGGAGGGGTGTCGGGGCTGGAGGAGGTTACAGAGATAGGGAGGGGTGTCGGGGCTGGAGGAGGTTGCAGAGATAGGGAGGGGTGTAGGAGCTGGAGGGGGTTACAGAGATAGGGAGGGGTGTAGGGACTGGAGCGGGTTACAGAGATAGGGAGGAGTGTAGGGGCTGGAGGAGGTTACAGAGATTGGGAGGGTTGTTGGGGCTGGAGGAGGTTACAGAGATAGGGAGGGGTGTAGGGGCTGGAGAAGGTTACGGAGATAGGGAGGGGTGTAGGGGCTGGAGAAGGTTACGGAGATAGGGAGGGGTTTAGGGGCTGGAGGAGGTTACAGAGATAGGGAGGGGTGTAGGGGCTGGAGGAGGTTACAGAGATAGGGAGGGGTGTAGGGGCTGGAGGAGGTTACAGAGATAGGGAGGGGTGTAGGGGCTGGAGAAGGTTACGGAGATAGGGAGGGGTTTAGGGGCTGGAGGAGGTTACAGAGATAGGGAGGGGTGTAGGGGCTGGAGGGGGTTACAGAGATAGGGAGGGGTATAGGGACTGGAGGGGGTTACAGAGATAGGGAGGGTGTAGGGGCTGTAGGGGGTTACAGAGATAGGGAGGGGTGTAGGGGCTGGAGGGGGTTACAGAGATAGGGAGGGGTGTACGGGGTTACAGAGATAGGGAGGGGTGTAGGGGCTGGAGGGGGTTACAGAGATAGGGAGGGGTGTAGGGGCTGGAGGGGGTTACAGAGATAGGGAGGGGTGTAGGGGGTTGGTGGGTGACGGTGATCGGGATGATGGTCACTTTGCCCTCACGAGCTGCTGACCGGATTGGGAGTGAACACCACAGGGAGTTCCACAACACATCGCTGCTCCAAGCAACAACTGGCTGGTCGCTCCCCAGTGCAATAAGCTGCAGATCCCGCTCGCACATGGCATGGCAGTTGCTCAATGCCAAGCATTGTGCCCGTCTGGGTCACAGCCATACGCGGGTGCCGTCTGACCCGCTGAAGGGCTTGACAAGCGCGCCAGTGTGCCCAGTGACTGTCAAACAGACTGCTCGCAAATCCAGCAGCGGGCAGAGAGAGGGCGGGCAGAGAGAGGGCGGGCAGAGAGAGGGCGGGCAGAGAGAGGGCGGGCAGAGAGAGAGAGGGCGGGCAGAGAGAGGGCGTGCAGAGAGAGGGCGGGCAGAGAGAGGGCGGGCAGAGAGAGGGCGGGCAGAGAGAGAGAGGGCGGGCAGAGAGAGGGCGGGCAGAGAGAGGGCGGGCAGAGAGAGGGTGGGCAGAGAGAGGGCGGGCAGAGAGAGGGCGGGCAGAGAGAGGGCGGGCAGAGAGAGGGCGGGCAGAGAGAGAGAGGGCGGGCAGAGAGAGAGAGGGCGGGCAGAGAGAGAGAGGGCGGGCAGAGAGAGAGAGGGCGGGCAGAGAGAGAGAGGGCGGGCAGAGAGAGGGCGGGCGGGCAGAGAGAGGGCGGGCGGGCAGAGAGAGGGCGGGCGGGCAGAGAGAGGGCGGGCGGGCAGAGAGAGGGCGGGCGGGCAGAGAGAGGGCGGGCGGGCAGAGAGAGGGCGGGCAGAGAGAGGGAGGACTATGCACATTTATATTTAGCACCTATCTCGATCACTGGACGTCTCATAGCGCTTCACAGCCAAAGACATACTTTTGAAGTGGGGTCACTGTTGCAATATGGGAAACGCGACGGCCGGTTTGCGCACAGCAAGATCCCACAAACAGCCAATACGATCATCGCCAGCACACCGGCGAGAACTTCCCCCCCCCCCCCCCTCAGTCAGCACAGACAGTGCATCACTCCCTCAGCAAGGTCTCGGTGGGTTGAACTCTCAGTCGCCCTCACCTCGGAGTCAAAAGCAGGTGGGTTCGAGCTGCCCCGGCAGCAACTGGAGCCTCATTACCCAGGCCGACACTCCCAGTGCAGTACTGAGGGAGTGCCGCACTGTCGGAGGGGCAGTACTGAGGGAGTGTCGCACTGTCGGAGGGGCAGTACTGAGGGAGTGCCGCACTGTCGGAGGGGCAGTACTGAGGGAGCGCCGCACTGTCGGAGGGGCAGTACTGAGGGAGTGCCGCACTGTCAGAGGGGCAGTACTGAGGGAGCGCCGCACTGTCGGAGGGGCAGTACTGAGGGAGCGCCGCACTGTCGGAGGGGCAGTACTGAGGGAGCGCCGCACTGTCGGAGGGGCAGTACTGAGGGAGCGCCGCACTGTCGGAGGGGCAGTACTGAGGGAGTGCCGCACTGTCGGAGGGGCAGTGAACCGAGGCCCCGCCTGCTCTCGGGTGGAAGTAAAAGATCCCGCGGCCAGTTTGTGTAAAAACAGGAGGCAAGTTCTCCCCGAAAAGCAGAGTATCTGGGCCATCATCATATTGCTGTGTGTGGGAGCTTGCTGTGCACAAATTGGCGGCTGTGTTTCCCACATTACAACAGTGACATTAGAAAATAAGTCCTCGATTGGCTGGGAGATGCTTTCGGACATGTTGAGGCGGGGAACAGTGCTGTACAGAGGCGGATACGCCCTCGACCATGATAAAGCGAGTTTTCATCGCACATATCCTCTCCATCACGAAGACTGCCTATTTCCCCCTCCGTAACATCGCCCGTCTCCGCCCTCTGCCTCAGCTCATCCGCTGCTGAAACCCTCGTCCTTGCCTTTGTTACCTCCAGACTTGACCATTCCAACGCACTCCTGGCCGGCCTCCCACATTCTACCCGACGTAAACTAGAGGTGATCACAAACTCCCCCGTGTCCTAACTCGCACCCAGTCCCGCTCACCTATCACCCCCTGTGCTCACTGCCCCCGTGTCCTAACTCGCACCGAGTTCCGCTCACCCATCACCCCGTGCTCACTGCCCCGTGTCCCGCTCACCCATCACCCCTTGTGCTCACTGCCCCGTGTCCTAACTCGCCCCGAGTCCCGCTCACCCATCACCCCCTGTGCTCACTGCCCCGTGTCCCGCTCACCCATCACCCCCTGTGCTCACTGCCCCCGTGTCCTAACTCGCACCGAGTCCCGCTCACCCATCACCCCCTGTGCTCACTGCCCCATGTCCTAACTCACACCCAGTCCCGCTCACCCATCACCCCGTGCTCACTGCCCCCGTGTCCTTACTCACACCGAGTCCCACTCACCCATCACCCCCTGTGCTCACTGCCCCGTGTCCTAACTCACACCCAGTCCCGCTCACCCATCACCCGCTGTGCTCACTGACCCGTGTCCTAACTCACACCCAGTCCCACTCACCCATCACCCGCTGTGCTCACTGCCCCGTGTCCTAACTCGCACCCAGTCCCACTCACCCATCACCCGCTGTGCTCACTGCCCCGTGTCCTAACTCACACCCAGTCCCACTCACCCATCACCCGCTGTGCTCACTGCCCCGTGTCCTAACTCACACCCAGTCCCACTCACCCATCACCCGCTGTGCTCACTGACCCGTGTCCTAACTCACACCCAGTCCCACTCACCCATCACCCGCTGTGCTCACTGACCCGTGTCCTAACTCACACCCAGTCCCGCTCACCCATCACCCCCTGTGCTCACTGCCCCGTGTCCCGCTCACCCATCACCCCCTGTGCTCACTGCCCCCGTGTCCTAACTCGCACCGAGTCCCACTCACCCATCACCCGCTGTGCTCACTGACCCGTGTCCTAACTCACACCCAGTCCCACTCACCCATCACCCGCTGTGCTCACTGACCCGTGTCCTAACTCGCACCCAGTCCCACTCACCCATCACCCCCTGTGCTCACTGCCCCGTGTCCTAACTCGCACCCAGTCCCACTCACCCATCACCCCCTGTGCTCACTGCCCCGTGTCCTAACTCGCACCCAGTCCCACTCACCCATCACCCCCTGTGCTCGCTGACCTACATTGGCTCCCGGTCCGGCAACGCCTCGATTTCAAAATTCTCATCCTTGTTTTCAAATCCCTCCATGGCCTCCTCGCCCCCCCCTCCCTATCTCTGTAATCTCCTCCAGCCCCTTCACCCCTCCCTATCTCTGTAACCCCCTCCAGCCCCTACACCCCTCCCTATCTCTATAACTCCCTACAACCCTCCCAGATCTCTGCGCCCCTCCAATTCTGCCCTCTTGCCCATACCCCGATTCCCATCGCTCCACCATCGGTGGCCGTGCCTTCAGCTGCCTGGGCCCCAAGCTCTGGAACTCCCTCCCTGAACCTCTCCCCCTCTCCCCCTCTCTCTCTTTCTCCCTCCTCCTTTTAAGACGCTGCTTAAAACCGACCTCTTTGACCCAGCTTTTGGTCGGCTGTCCCTACTATCTCCTTACATGGCTCGATGTCAAATTCTGTTCCATTTGCGCTGCTGTGATCGCTTTGGGATATTCCACTACGTGACAGGCGCTATAATAAATGCAGGAGGGTGTTGTTACTTTGAGAATGACATAATGGTCACAGCACAGAAGGGAGCCATTCGGCCCATCGAGCCCGTGCCGGCTCTCTGCAGGAGCACCTCAGCCAGTCCCACTCCGCCCTCCCCCAGAGCCCGGCAAATCTCCCTCCCTCAGGGATGTACCCAACTCCCTTTAGAAAGCCACGATTGAGTCTGCCTCCAGCACCCTCTCAGGCAGCGCATTCCAGATCCGAACCACTCGCTGCGCAAAATCAGTTTTACATTATGTCGCCCTTTGGACCTTAAGCCAATCACCTTAAATCTGTGCCGTCTGGTTCCTGACCTGTCCGTCAATGGAAGGGTTTCTCTTGATCCACTCTGCCCAGGCCCCTCGTAATTTCCAACCCCTCGATCGAATCTCCTCTCAACCCCAGCATCTCCAGTCTCTCCACGTCCGGGACCGTTCTGGTCAATCTCCTCCGCTCCCTCTCCAAGGCCTCGACATTCTTCCTAAAGTGTGTCTCCCAGATTTGGTCACAATCCCTCAGTTCGAGTCTCGCCCCATCAGTGGAAACATCCTCTCTGCATCCACCTTGTCGAGCCCCCCTCATAATCTGATACGTTTCGATAAGATCGCCTCTCATTCTTCTGAATTCCAATGAGTAGAGGCCCCAACCTCCTCAACCTTTCCTCATAAGTCAACCCCCTCATCCCCTGGAATCAACCGAGTGAACCTTCTCTGAACAGCCTCCAAAGCAAGTATATCCCTCCTTAAATACGGAGACCAAAACTGCACGCAGTACTCCAGGTGTGGCCTCACCAATACCCTGCATAACTGGAGCAAGACTTCCCTGCTTTTATACTCCATCCCCCTTTGCAATAAAGGCCAAGATACCATTGGCCTTCCTGATCACTTGCTGTACCTGCATACTAACCTTTTGTGTTTCATGCACAAGTAACCCCCAGGTCCTGCTGTACTGCAGCACTTTGCAATCTTTCTCCATTTAAATAATAACTTGCCCTTTGATTTTTTTCCTGCCCAAGTGCATGACCTCACACTTTCCGACATTATACTCCATCGGCCAAATTTTTGCCCACACCTGCTTTTAATCCTTATGTTTTTATGGAACGGAGGTGCGTTATCCCCGGGACCATTCTGGTCAATCTCCTCCTGAACCTTCTCTGCTCTCAGGAGAGCAACCCCAGCTTCTCCAGTCCATCCACGTCACTGAAGTCCCTGGAACCGTGCTCGGAAATCTTTCCTGCACCCTCTCGAGAAAGTGGTGGGGGAAGGGTGGACTCGCTGATACGGTGGGTCACTCAGTGCATAAATACCCATCATCACAGGCGATCCCTCGGGGCGAGGAAGACTTGCTTGCACGCCAGAAGGGATGAGCTCACAGGTGCTGCGATGAAGGAGATGATATTCCCGATCCCGAACTACATCCCGAAGGGTGGAAGATGCCTGTGGGTGGATTGTTTTAACGTGGGGTGACCGTTGTACACCAGCCACCACACGGGGCTTGACAGAGCGAGGTCTCGGTCCAGGGGCAAGGGTTAACCAGGACGGCTGGAGACCTGCTCTGCTGCACGGACCCAGTGCGCCCACATATCGCACAGTGTGGGCTGGGCCCTGGGCCCCTGGGCCCTCGGCTCTCCTGGGCCCCCGATCACGTCCCTCTACAGTCTCTCGCCGCTCCTTCGCCCCCGACCTCGCGGGTTCCTGCCCGCACCGCCAGTCAGCCATCGCCCTCCTGCAGCACCAGTACGCACTTGCTCCCTGCAGCGGTATACCCGATAATGTCATTCCCCCCCCAACCCTCTTCTCAATCTTCCTCGCTGCCACGCTCCGCCTCACAGTCGACAAGCTCCGCGGCTGGAGTGGAACTCAACAACAGAACCGGCGGGAAGCTGTTCAACCTTCGCCCTCTCCAGGCCAGGTCCAAGATCACCCCGACCTCTGTCCTCGAGCTACAGTACGCGGACAACGCCTGCGTCTGCGCACATACAGAGGCTGAACTCTGGGACATGGTCAACGTATTTACTGAGGTGTACAAAAGCATGGGCCTTACGCTAAACATCCGTAAGACAAAGAAACATAGACAATAGGTGCAGGAGCAGGCCATTCGGCCCTTCGAGCCTGCACCACCATTCAATATGATCATGGCTGATCATTCACCTCAGTACCCCATTCCTGCTTTCTCTCCATACCCCCTGATCCCTTTAGTCGTAAGGGCCACATCTAACTCCCTTTTGAATATATTTAGTGAATTGGCCTCAACAACTTTCTGTGGTAGAGAATTCCACAGGTTCACAATTCTGAGTGAAGAAGTTTCTCCTCATCTCGGTCCTAAATGGCTTACCCCTTATCCTTAGACTGTGACCCCCTGGTTCTGGACGTTCCCAACATCGGGAACATTCTTCCTGCATCTAACCTGTCCAATCCCGTCAGAATTTTATATGTTTCTGTGAGATCCCCTCTCATTCTTCTAAATTCCAGTCAATATAAGCCTAGTCGATCCAGTCTTTCTTCATATGTCAGTCCTGCCATCCCAGGAATCAGTCTGGTGAACCTTCGCTGCACTCCCTCAATAGCAAGAATGTCCTTCCTCAGATTAGGAGACCAAAACTGAACACAATATTCCAGGTGAGGCCTCACCAAGGCCCTGTACAACTGCAGTAAGACCTCCCTGCTCCTATACTCAAATCCCCTCGCTATGAAGGCCAACATACCATTTGCCTTCTTCACCGCCTGCTGTACCTGCATGCCAATCTTCAATGACTGATGTACCATGACACCCAGGTCTCGTTGCACCTCCCCTTTTGCTAATCTGTCACCAGTCAGATAATATTCTGCCTTCCTGTTTTTGCCACCAAAGTGGATAACCTCATATTTATCCACATGACACTGCATCTGTTATGCATTTGCCCACTCACCTAACCTGTCCAAGTCATCCTGCAGCCTCCTCACAGCTCACACCGCCACCCAGCTTAGTGTCATCTGCAAACTTGGAGATATTACATTCAATTCCTTCGTTCAAATCATAATGTATATTGTAAATAGCTGGGGTCCCAGCACTGAGCCCTGCGGTACCCCACTAGTCACTGCCTGCCATTCTGAAAAGGACCCGTTAATCCCGACTCTCTGCTTCCTGTCTGCCAACCAGTTCTCTATCCACGTCAATACATTACCCCCAATACCATGTGCTTTAATTTTTCACACCAATCTCTTGTGTGGGACCTTGTCAAAAGCCTTTTGAAAGTCCAAATACACCACATCCACTGGTTCTCCCTTGTCCACTCTACTAGTTACATCCTCAAAAAATTCCAGAAGATTTGTCAAGCATGATTCCCTTTCATAAATCCATGCTGACTTGGACCGATCCTGTCACTGCTTTCCAAATGCGCTATTACATCTTTAATAATTGATTCCAACATTTTCCCCACTACTGATGTCAGGCTAACCGGTCTATAATTACCCGTTTTCTCTCCCCCTCCTTTTTTAAAAAGTGGTATTACATTAACTACCCTATAGGAACTGAACCAGAGTCCATGGAATGTTGGAAAATGATCACCAATGCATCCACTATTTCGAGAGCCACTTCCTTAAGTACTCTGGGATGCAGACCATCAGGCCCTGGGGATTTATCAGCCTTCAATCCCATCAATTTCCCCAACACAATTTCCCGCCTAATAAGGATTTCCTTCAGTTCCTCCTTCTCACTGGACCCTCGGTTCCCTAATATTTCTGGAAGGTTATTTGTGTCTTCCTTCGTGAAGACAGAACCAAAGTATTTGTTCAATTGGTCCGCCATTTCTTTGTTCCCCATTATAAATTCACCTGATTCTGACTGCAAGGGACCTACATTTGTCTTCACTAATCGTTTTCTCTTCACATATCTATAGAAGCTTTTGCAGTCAGTTTTTATGTTCCCAGCAAGCTTCTTCTCGTACTCTATTTTCCCCCTCTTAATTAAACCCTTTGTCCTCCTCTGCTGTATTCTAAATTTCTCTCAGTCCTCAGGTTTGCTTTTTCTGGCCAATTTATATGCCTCTTCCTTAGTTTTAACACTATCCTTAATTTCCCTTGTTAGCCACAGTTGAGCCACCTTCCCAGTTTTATTTTTTCTCCAGACAGGGATGTACAATTGTTGAAGTTCACCCATGTGATCTTTAAATGTTTGCCATTGCCTATCCACCGTCAACCCTTGAAGTATCACTCGCCAGTCTATTCTAGCCAATTCACGTCTCATACCATCGAAGTTACCTTTCCTTAAGTTCAGGACCCTAGTCTCTGAATTAACTGTGTCACTCTCCATCGTAATGATGACTTCTATCATATTATGGTCACTCTTCCCCAAGGGGTCCGAACGACCAGATTGCTAATTAATCCTCTCTCATTACACAACATCCAGTCTAAGATGGCCTGCTCTCGAGTTGGTTCCTCGACATATTGGTCGAGAAAACCATCCCTAATACACTTCAGGAAATCCTCCTCCACAGTATTGCTACAAAAGGTCCTCCACCAGCCTGTCCTCACCGCACAGCACTGCCCCCCAGTCATCAAGATCCACGGCCCGGCCCTGGACAACGTGGACCATTTCCCATACCTCGGGAGCCTCCTATCAACAAGGGCAGGCATCAACGGCAAGATCCAACACCGCCTCCAGTGCGCCAGTGCAGCCTTCGGCCGCCTGAGGAAGAGAGTGTTCGAAGACCAGGCCCTCAAATCCACCACCGAGCTCATGGTCTACAGGGCTGTAGTGATACCCGCCCTTCTGTATGGCTCAGAGACATGGACCATGTACAGTAGACACCTCACCCCCAGCTCATGGTCTACAGGGCTGTAGTGATACCCGCCCTCATGTATGGCTCAGAGACATGGACCATGTACAGTAGACACCTCAAGTCACTGGAGAAATACCACCAACGCTGTCTCCGCAAGATCCTGCCAATCCCCCGGGCGGACAGACGCACCAACGTTAGCGTCCTCGACCAGGCCCAACATCCCCAGCATCGAAGCACTGACCACACTCGACCAGCTCCGCTGGGCAGGGCCACATTGTCCACATGTCCCCCAGACACGAGACTCCCCAAAGCGAGCGCTCTACTCGGAACTCCTTCACGGCAAGCGAGCCAAAGGTGGGCAGAGGAAACGTTACAAGGGACCACCCTCAAAGCCTCCCTGATAAAGTGCAACATCCCCACCGACACCTGGGACTCCCTATGATGAGTAAGAATGGTGTAGACACACCCTCCCCGGCTGATTCATGCTCTGAGTGGGGTCTGTGCTCCCAGGGGATTTGTAGGAGGGAGGCCAGGAAAATTCAGCCAGGGTGGGGAGCGGTGGCACTGGTGGGGAAGGGAGGAACCAATCACCATCACGCGAGGCCACACCTGGAATATTGTGTTCAGTTTTGGTCTCCTAATCTGAGGAAGGACGTTCTTGCTATTGAGGGAGTGCAGCGAAGGTTCACCAGACTGATTCCCGGGATGGCAGGATTGACATATGAAGAAAGACTGGATCGACTGGGCTTATATTCACAGGAGTTTAGAAGAATGAGAGGGGATCTCAAAGAAACATATAAAATTCTGACGGGACTGGACAGGTTAGATGCAGGAAGAATGTTCCCGATGTTGGGGAAGTCCAGAACCAGGGGTCACAGTCTAAGGATAAGGGGTAAGCCATTTAGGACCGAGATGAGGAGAAACTTCTTCACCCAGAGAATTGTGAACCTGCGGAATTCTCTACCGCAGAGAGTTGTTGAGGCCAGTTCGTTCGATATATTCAAAAGGGAGTTAGATGTGGCCCTTACGGCTAAAGGGATCAAGGGGTATGGAGAGAAAGCAGGAATGGGGTACTGAGGTGAATGATCAGCCGTGATCATATTGAATGGTGGTGCAGGCTCGAAGGGCCGAATGGCCTACTCCTGCACCGATTTTCTATGTTTGTATGAGACCAGGATCCGATCGTCACCCCCCAGCCCCCGCCCGCCCCCATGGCCAAATAGCCGTGAAAGGCCAACTGCGGAGAAACGGGTTGCAGTGAGGGTCCAGGTAGGATCGGAGCTGGCCAGAGTGCAGGATTGCCAAAGACCTTCCTCCAGCTTGGATCGTGGACCCAGTACAGAAACAGAACAGGCGGATGACACCCAATCCCGGCTCGAAATCGCCAAGTAGTTACAACGTCACCACAATGCACCAACAGCCATCTCTCGCCTGGAGAGAGACGCGGACCTCTCCAGCGTCTTTCCCCACCTCCGGACGCCCCAAAGCGCCTCACGGCCCCAATAAAGTACGGTCACTGTTGTATTGTGGGAAACGCCAACTCACGCACAGCAAGCTCCCACACACAGCGATGTGATAATGACCCGGATCGTCTGTTTTTAGTCGAGGGAAAATATTGGCCCCAGGACACCGGGGAGAACTCCCCCTGCTCTTCTTCCAAATAGTGGCCCCGGGATCTTTTACATCCACCTGAGAGGGCAGACGGGGCCTCGGTTTAATGTCTCATCCGAAAGATGGCCCCTCCGACAGTGCGGCGCTCCCTCAGTACTGCCCCTCCGACAATGTGGCACTCCCTCAGTACTGCCCCTCCGACAGTACGGTGCTCCCTCAGTACTGCCCCTCCGACAGCGCAGTAAGGCGCTCCCTCAGTATTGCCCCTCCGACAGTGCGGCGCTCCCTCAGTACTGCCCCTCCGACAGTGCGGCGCTCCCTCAGTACTGCCCCTCCGACAGTGCGGCGCTCCCTCAGTACTGCCCCTCCGACAGTGCGGCACTCCCTCAGTACTGCCCCTCCGACAGTGCCGCACTCCCTCAGTACTGCCCCTCCGACAGTGCGGCACTCCCTCAGTACTGCCCCTCCGACAGTGCGGCGCTCCCTCAGTACTGCCCCTCCGACAGTGCGGCACTCCCTCAGTACTGCCCCTCCGACAGTGCCGCACTCCCTCAGTACTGCCCCTCCGACAGTGCGGCACTCCCTCAGTACTGCCCCTCCGACAGTGCGGAGCTCCCTCAGTACTGCCCCTCCGACAGTGCGGCACTCCCTCAGTACTGCCCCTCCGACAGTGCGGCACTCCCTCAGTACTGCCCCTCCGACAGTGCGGCACTCCCTCAGTGCCTCGGCCTGGCTTGGTGGGGTGGGGTGAACTCGAATCCAAAACCTTCTGACTATAAGCTCGCCGAGACAGTCAGCTGAATCTCACATGATTTGGCAGGAGTTGGGGAGGTTGAGCTAAAAAAAAACTTGAAATCCCTGGAATAAAGTTGTACAGCCTAATGAATAAATTTGGGTTTCCTAATAAGGTTATAATGCACACACACACACACACACACAAATAAATACACAGCAGTCCAGAAACACAGCTTGAATCTGACTCCAGCCCAGAGCAATGTTACAACCGGGGGAGAGGGGGGGGGCAAGTTCCACGCCAAAGTTTCTGAAACTGTTGAAAAGTTCATGAAATATATCGCCACTTTCTCTCTCTTTGCTTTCCCAAGCCTGAGACAATTGCCTGGGAGTTTGCTGGGGGTGGGGAGAGTGAGGGAGGGAGGGAGGGAGGGAGGGAGGGGGGAGCTTTGTGTAATCCGCTGTAATTTTTCTCAGAGGGAGGGGTGACGAGAAAGCTAATTCTTTCCTCTTGTGAGCTGGTTCTAACGGGAAATGAGACAGAGAGGGAGGCGCCATTGAATTCTCAAACGACACGTTTCCGAGTAATATGAGAGACTGGGGGGGGGTTATGGAAGGAACCAGACAGAGAAAAGTGCTATCGAGTGGTGGGGGTGAGGGTTTAAAACTGTGTGTGGAGTAACCCTCCCCTCCTCTCCTCTCCCCAAAACAGTCACTCAAGCAGAAATGATCTCCAAAAAAACTCCCAATTCTTTCGCGAGTGAAACTGATCAGGTTACAATGTAACTGACCAGTGCAACCGATCAGAAACTAACTCTTGTCTCTCTTTCTCTCTCTCTGTCTCTCTCTCTCCTCCACCCCCTCTAATCCCCCTCTTACAGGGGGTTTTGGAGGGAGGAGGGGGGCAATACAATTTTAAACCCCCTCAAACCATGCCCCAAAAGCAAAAAGAACCCCTTCCCTCACTTTGCGGTTACATCTTTTGTCTTTCTCTCCAAAGGGCAATTATCAGCTTACCGTCCAAACCTCTCACACTCCCGAGTGCTGCTGACAAACTCACACCCAACAACCAGCTTTTTTTTTTAAAAAAAAAAGTAAAGAGAGACGAGACGAGACGGCAGGGGTGGGAACAAGGCAAATCTCCACCCTCTCCCTCCCCCTCCCCCTTGAGCGAGGAAATGACATCTCCCAGCTCGCCCTCCCCAAAGCGGGCAAGGTGCTTCTGGTTGGCTTCCATGCTGAGAGGCAACACAGGGCAGGAGCTCTGCCATTGGAGTTGGGGTCTGTCTGTCATCCTCTGTCACATTCGGCAAAAACACACACACACACACACAGAGTTAGAGCCGTCATCATCATTGCAGGCACTCCCCTCGGAATCCAGCAAGACTTGCTTTCAGAGAAACATAGACAATAGGTGCAGGAGCAGGCCATTCAGCCCCTTCGAGCCTGCACCACCATTCACGATGATCATGACTGATCATAGAAAATAGGTGCAGGAGTAGGCCATTCAGCCCCTTCGAGCCTGCACCACCATTCACTATGATCATGGCTGATCATTCCCTCAGTACCCCATTCCTGCTTTCTCTCCATACCCCTTGATCCCTTTAGCCGTAAGGGCCACATCTAACTCCCTTTTGAATATATCCAACGAACTGGCCCCAACAACTTTCTGCGGTAGAGAATTCCACAGGTTCACCACTCTCTGGGTGAAGAAGTTTCTCCTCATCTCGGTCCTAAATGGCTTACCCCTTATCCTTAGTCTGTGTCCCCTGGTTCTGGACTTCCCCAACATCGGGAACATTCTTCCTGCATCTAACCTGTCCAGTCCCGTCAGAATTTTATATGTTTCTATGAGGTCCCCTCTCATCCTTCTAAACTCCAGTGAATATAAGCCCAGTCGATCCAGTCTCTCCTCATAGGTCAGTCCTGCCATCCCGGGAATCAGTCTGGTGAACCTTCGCTGCACTCCCTCAACAGCAAGAACGTCCTTCCTCAGATTAGGAGACCAAAACTGCACACAATATTCAAGGTGTGGCCTCACCAAGACCCTGTACAACTGTAGTAAGACCTCCCTGCTCCTATACTCAAATCCTCTCGCTATGAAGGCCAACATACCATTTGCCTTCTTCACCGCCTGCTGTACCTGCATGCCAACCTTCAATGACTGATGTACCATGACACCCAGGTCTCGTGGCACAGTCCCTGTCACAGGTGGGACAGATAGACGTTGAGGGAAGGGGAGGGTGGGACAGATAGACGTTGAGGGAAGGGGAGGGTGGGACAGATAGACGTTGAGGGAAGGGGAGGGTGGGACAGATAGACGTTGAGGGAAGGGGAGGGTGGGACAGATAGACGTTGAGGGAAGGGGAGGGTGGGACAGGTTTACCGCACGCTCCTTCCGCTGCCTGCGCTTGGTTTCTGCACGCTCTCGGCGACGAGACTCGAGGTGCTCAGCGCCCTCCCGGATGCACTTCCTCCACTTAGGGCGGACTGGTCTTTGGGCCAGGGACTCCCAGATGTCGGTGGGGATGTTGCACTTTATCAGGGAGGCTTTGAGGGTGGTCCCTTGTAACGTTTCCTCTGCCCACCTTTGGCCCGTTTGCCCGTGAAGGAGTTCCGAGTAGAGCGCTTGCTTTGGGAGTCTCGTGTCTGGGGGGGACATGCGGACAATGTGGCCCTGCCCAGCGGAGCTGGTCGAGTGTGGTCAGTGCTTCGATGCTGGGGATGTTGGCCTGGTCGAGGACGCTAACGTTGGTGCGTCTGTCCTCCCGGGGGATTTGTAGGAGATAGAGCAAACATAGATGCCAACATCACACAGCCATTCAGCCCATCTCTGCTGCCTCTTTGAGTGATCCAACGAGTTCCACACATCAACCTCCTCCCTCCCCCCTGCTCTTTCCCCACTCCCCCGGCACATTTCCCCCTTCCAGTATTTACCCAATTCCCGGTTTGAAAGTTACTGTTGAATCTGCTCCGACCGAGCTTTCAGGCAGCGCGTTCCCGATCAAAATAACTCGCTGCTTAAAAACATTCTCCCCATCTCCGCCTCTGGTTCCATCGCCGATTATCGTCAATCTGTGTCCCTCTGGTTACCCGCCCTCCTGCTCCCGGGGAACACTTTCTCCTGATTTACTCCGTCACAAACCCTCGTGATACTTTCGGAGGGGCTCCTTCAGCCCCTACACCCCTCCCAATCTCGGTACCCTCCTCCAGCCCCGACACCCCTCCCTATCTCTGTAACCTCCTCCAGCCCCTACACCCCTCCCTATCTCTGTAACCTCCTCCAGCCCCGACACCCCTCCCTATCTCTGTAACATCCTCCAGCCCCTACACCCCTCCCTATCTCTGTAACCTCCTCCAGCCCCTACACCCCTCCCTATCTCTGTAACCTCCTCCAGCCCCTACACCCCTCCCTATCTCTGTAACCCCCTCCAGCCCCTACACCCCTCCCTATCTCTGTAACCTCCTCCAGCCCCTACACCCCTCCCTATCTCTGTAACCCCCTCCAGCCCCTACACCCCTCCCTATCTCTGTAACCCCCTCCAGCCCCTACACCCCTCCCTATCTCTGTAACCTCCTCCCGCCCCTACACCCCTCCCTATCTCTGTAACCCCCTCCAGCCCCTACACCCCTCCCTATCTCTGTAACCTCCTCCAGCCCCTACATCCCTCCCTATCTCTGTAACCTCCTCCAGCCCCTACACCCCTCCCTATCTCTGTAACCCCCTCCAGCCCCTACACCCCTCCCTATCTCTGTAACCTCCTCCCGCCCCTACACCCCTCCCTATCTCTGTAACCCCCTCCAGCCCCTACACCCCTCCCTATCTCTGTAACCTCCTCCAGCCCCTACACCTCTCCCTATCTCTGTAACCTCCTCCAGCCCCTACACCCCTCCCTATCTCTGTAACCTCCTCCCGCCCCTACACCCCTCCCTATCTCTGTAACCCCCTCCAGCCCCTACACCCCTCCCTATCTCTGTAACCTCCTCCAGCCCCTACATCCCTCCCTATCTCTGTAACCTCCTCCAGCCCCTACACCCCTCCCTATCTCTGTAACCACCTCCAGCCCCTACACCCCTCCCTATCTCTGTAACCTCCTCCAGCCCCTACACCCCTCCCGATCTCTGTATCCCCCTCCAGCCCCTACACCTCTCCCGATCTCTGTAACCTCCTCCAGCCCCTACACCCCTCCCTATCTCTGTAACCTCCTCCAGCCCCTACATCCCTCCCTATCTCTGTAACCTCCTCCAGCCCCTATACTCCTCCCGATCTCTGTATCCCCCTCCAGCCCCTACACCTCTCCCGATCTCTGTAACCTCCTCCAGCCCCTCCCGATCTCTGTATCCCCCTCCAGCCCCTACACCCCTCCCTATCTCTGTAACCCCCTCCAGCCCCTACACCCCTCCCTATCTCTGTAACCTCCTCCAGCCCCTACACCCCTCCCTATCTCTGTAACCTCCTCCAGCCCCAACACCCCTCCCTATCTCTGTAACCTCCTCCAGCCCCTACACCCCTCCCTATCTCTGTAACCTCCTGCAGCCCCTACACCCCTCCCTATCTCTGTAACCCCCTCCAGCCCCTACACCCCTCCCTATCTCTGTAACCTCCTCCAGCCCCTACACCCCTCCCTATCTCTGTAACCTCCTCCAGCCCCTACACCCCTCCCTATCTCTGTAACCTCTTCCAGCCCCTACACCCCTCCCTATCTCTGTAACCTCCTCCAGCCCCTACACCGCTCCCTATCTCTGTAACCTCCTCCAGCCCCTACACCCCTCCCTATCTCTGTAACCTCCTCCAGCCCCTACACCCCTCCCTATCTCTGTAACCCCCTCCAGCCCCTACACCCCTCCCTGTCTCTGTAACCCCCTCCAGCCCCTACACCCCTCCCTATCTCTGTAACCCCCTCCAGCCCCTACACCCCTCCCTATCTCTGTAACCTCCTCCAGCCCCTACATCCCTCCCTATCTCTGTAACCTCCTCCAGCCCCTACACCCCTCCCGATCTATGTATCCCCCTCCAGCCCCTACACCTCTCCCGATCTCTGTAACCTCCTCCAGCCCCTACACCCCTCCCTATCTCTGTAACCTCCTCCAGCCCCTACATCCCTCCCTATCTCTGTAACCTCCTCCAGCCCCTACACTCCTCCCGATCTCTGTATCCCCCTCCAGCCCCTACACCTCTCCCGATCTCTGTATCCCCCACCAGCCCCTACACCCCTCCCTATCTCTGTAACCCCCTCCAGCCCCTACACCCCTCCCTATCTCTGTAACCTCCTCCAGCCCCTACACCCCTCCCTATCTCTGTAACCTCCTTCAGTCCCTACACCCCTCCCTATCTCTGTAACCTCCTCCAGCCCCTACACCCCTCCCTATCTCTGTAACCTCCTGCAGCCCCTACACCCCTCCCTATCTCTGTAACCCCCTCCAGCCCCTACACCCCTCCCTATCTCTGTAACCTCCTCCAGCCCCTACACCCCTCCCTATCTCTGTAACCCCCTCCAGCCCCTACACCCCTCCCTATCTCTGTAACCTCCTCCAGCCCCTACACCCCTCCCTATCTCTGTAACCTCCTCCAGCCCCTACACCCCTCCCTATCTCTGTAACCTCCTCCAGCCCCTACACCCCTCCCGATCTCTGTAACCCCCTCCAGCCCCTACACCCCTCCCTATCTCTGTAACCCCCTCCAGCCCCTACACCCCTCCCTATCTCTGTAACCCCCTCCAGCCCCTACACCCCTCCCTATCTCTGTAACCTCCTCCAACCCCTACACCCCTCCCTATCTCTGTAACCCCCTCCAGCCCCTACACCCCTCCCTATCTCTGTAACCTCCTCCAGCCCCTACACCCCTCCCGATCTCTGTAACCCCCTCCAGCCCCTACACCCCTCCCTATCTCTGTAACCTCCTCCAGCTCCTACCAAGCTTTTGGTCCTTACGTCACTTTTTGTCAAATGTATGCTCCTGTGAAGTGCCGTGGGACTTTTTACTAAATTAACCACACGGGTTTAGGATTTTACAGAGAATTATATTTAATATACAGCCCAGACACCAGCCACTGGGTCCAATCGCTCCGTGCCGGGGTTTATGTCCCATCATCCGTGCCGGGGTTTATGTCCCACCGCTCCGTGCCGGGGTTTATGTCCCACCGCTCCGTGCCGGGGTTTATGTCCCACCGCTCCGTGCCGGGGTTTATGTCCCACCGCTCCGTGCCGGGGTTTATGTCCCACCGCTCCGTGCCGGGGTTTATGTCCCACCGCTCCGTGCCGGGGTTTATGTCCCACCGCTCCGTGCCGGGGTTTATGTCCCACCGCTCCGTGCCGGGGTTTATGTCCCACCGCTCCGTGCCGGGGTTTATGTCCCACTGCTCCGTGCCGGGGTTTATGTCCCACCGCTCCGTGCCGGGGTTTATGTCCCACCGCTCCGTGCCGGGGTTTATGTCCCACACCAGCCCCCTCCCTCCCCTCTCCATCTCACCCCATCACCATATCCTTCTATTCCTTTCTCCCTCATGTGTTTATCCAGCTTCCCCCTGAAATGTATCTCTGCTCCTCGCCTCGACCCCTCCCTGTGGGAGCGAGTCCCACATTCTCACCCCTCTCTGGGTAAAGAAGTTTCTCCTGAATTCCCCATTGGATTTATTAGTGACTGTCGTATATTGATGGCCCCTAGTTCTGGTCTCCCCCACAAGTGGGAACATTCTCTCTGTATCCACTGGATCAAAATCTTTCATCACTTTAATGACCTCTGTTAGGTCACCCCTCAGCCTTCAGAGAAAAGAGACCCGGCCTGTTCATCCTTTCCTGATATGTATACCCTCGCACTTCTGGTATCGTCCTTGTAAATCTTCTCTGCACCCTCTCCAGTGCATCGATATCCTTTTTATAATATGGCGACCAGAACTGTGCACGGTGCTCCAAGTGTGGTCTAACCCAGGTATATGGAGACCAGAACTGTGCACGGTGCTCCAAGTGTGGTCTAACCCAGGTATATGGAGACCAGAACTGTGCACAGTGCTCCAAGTGTGGTCTAACCCAGGTATATGGAGACCAGAACTGTGCACAGTGCTCCAAGTGTGGTCTAACCCAGGTATATGGAGACCAGAACTGTGCACAGTGCTCCAAGTGTGGTCTAACCCAGGTATATGGAGACCAGAACTGTGCACGGTGCTCCCAGTGTGGTCTAACCTAGGTATATGGAGAGCAGAACTGTGCACGGTGCTCCAAGTGTGGTCTAACCCAGGTATACGGAGACCAGAACTGTGCACAGTGCTCCAAGTGTGGTCTAACCCAGGTATATGGAGACCAGAACTGTGCACAGTGCTCCAAGTGTGGTCTAACCCAGGTATATGGGGACCAGAACTGTGCACAGTGCTCCAAGTGTGGTCTAACCCAGGTATATGGAGACCAGAACTGTGCACAGTGCTCCAAGTGAGGTCTAACCCAGGTATACGGAGACCAGAACTGTGCACAGTGCTCCAAGTGTGGTCTAACCCAGGTATATGGAGACCAGAACTGTGCACAGTGCTCCAAGTGTGGTCTAACCCAGGTATACGGAGACCAGAACTGTGCACAGTGCTCCAAGTGTGGTCTAACCCAGGTATACGGAGACCAGAACTGTGCACGGTGCTCCAAGTGTGGTCTAACCCAGGTATATGGAGACCAGAACTGTGCACAGTGCTCCAAGTGTGGTCTAACCCAGGTATATGGAGAGCAGAACTGTGCACGGTGCTCCAAGTGTGGTCTAACCCAGGTATATGGAGACCAGAACTGTGCACGGTGCTCCAAGTGTGGTCTAACCAAGGTTCGATACAGGTTTAGCATAACTTCCCTACTTTCCAATTCTATCCCTCTCGACATAAACCCTCGTGCTTGGTTTGCATTTAATGACCCTACTAACCTGTGTCACAGCTTTTAATGATCTGTGTATTTGTATCCGAGATACCTTTGTTCCTCTGCCCCACCCAGACTCTCACACTCCCAGTAATAAGTGACCTCCCCATTCTTCCGACGAAAATGTAATTTCTCACCTTTATCGTTGTTGAACATCATTTGCCAATTATATGCCCATTCTGTAAGTTTGTTAATTTGTTGAACCTCCTCAGTGTTGACTGTTGCCGCCCAATTTGCCGTCATCCGCAAATTCAGAAATTGAATGTTTGATTCGAGGTCTCAGCTGTGGCTCAGTGGGTAGCACTCGCTCCCTGGCCTCGGAGTCAGGAGGTTGTGGGTTCAAGTCCCACTCCAGGAACTTGAGCACAAAAATCTAGGTTGATAGCCCAGTGCAGTACTGAGGGAGTGCCGCACTGTCGGAGGGGCAGGACTGAGAGAGCGCCGCACTGTCGGAGGGGCAGTACTGAGGGAGCCCCGCACTGTCGGAGGGGCAGTACTGAGGGAGCACCGCACTGTCGGAGGGGCGGTACTGAGGGAGTGCCGCACTGTCGGAGGGGCAGTACTGAGGGAGTGCCGCACTGTCGGAGGGACAGTACTGAGGGAGCACCGCACTGTCGGAGGGGCGGTACTGAGGGAGCACCGCACTGTCGGAGGGGCGGTACTGAGGGAGTGCCGCACTGTCGGAGGGGCAGTACTGAGGGAGCACCGCACTGTCGGAGGGGCGGTACTGAGGGAGTGCCGCACTGTCGGAGGGGCAGTACTGAGGGAGTCCCGCACTGTCGGAGGGGCGGTACTGAGAGAGCGCCGCACGGTCGGAGGGACAGTACTGAGGGAGCACCGCACTGTCGGAGGGGCAGTACTGAGGGAGCACCGCACTGTCGGAGGGGCGGTACTGAGGGAGCACCGCACTGTCGGAGGGGCAGTACTGAGGGAGCCCCGCACTGTCCGAGGGGCGGTACTGAGAGAGCACCGCACTGTCGGAGGGGCAGTACTGAGGGAGCGCCGCACTGTCGGAGGGGCAGTACTGAGGGAGCGCCGCACTGTCGGAGGGGCGGTACTGAGGGAGCGCCGCACTGTCGGAGGGGCGGTACTGAGCGAGCGCCGCACTGTCGGAGGGGCAGTACTGAGGGAGCACCGCACTGTCGGAGGGGCAGTACTGAGGGAGTGCCGCACTGTCGGAGGGGCAGTACTGAGGGAGCACCGCACTGTCGGAGGGGCAGTACTGAGGGAGCACCGTACTGTCGGAGGGGCAGTACTGAGGGAGTGCCGCACTGTCGGAGGGGCAGTACTGAGGGAGCCCCGCACTGTCGGAGGGGCAGTACTGAGGGAGCACCGCACTGTCGGAGGGGCAGTACTGAGGGAGCACCGCACTGTCGGAGGGGCAGTACTGAGGGAGTGCCGCACTGTCGGAGGGGCAGTACTGAGGGAGTGCCGCACTGTCGGAGGGGCAGTACTGAGGGAGCGCCGCACTGTCGGAGGGGCAGTACTGAGGGAGTGCCGCACTGTCGGAGGGGCAGTACTGAGGGAGCGCCGCACTGTCGGAGGGGCAGTACTGAGGGAGCGCCGCGCTGTCGGAGGGGCAGTACTGAGGGAGCACCGCGCTGTCGGAGGGGCGGTATTGAGGGAGCGCCGCACTGTCGGAGGGGCAGTACTGAGGGAGCCCCGCACTGTCGGAGGGGCAGTACTGAGGGAGCGCCGCACTGTCGGAGGGGCAGTACTGAGGGAGCGCCGCACTGTCGGAGGGGCAGTACTGAGGGAGCTCCGCACTGTCGGAGGGGCAGTACTGAGGGAGCGCCGCACTGTCGGAGGGGCAGTACTGAGGGAGCCCCGCACTGTCGGAGGGGCAGTACTGAGGGAGTACCGTACTGTCGGAGGGGCAGTACTGAGGGAGCTCCGCACTGTCGGAGGTGCAGTACTGAGGGAGCTCCGCACTGTCGGAGGGGCAGTACTGAGGGAGCGCCGCACTGTCGGAGGGGCAGTACTGAGGGAGCCCCGCACTGTCGGAGGGGCAGTACTGAGGGAGCACCGCACTGTCGGAGGGGCAGTACTGAGGGAGCACCGCACTGTCGGAGGGGCAGTACTGAGGGAGTGCCGCACTGTCGGAGGGGCAGTACTGAGGGAGTGCCGCACTGTCGGAGGGGCAGTACTGAGGGAGCACCGCACTGTCGGAGGGGCAGTACTGAGGGAGTGCCGCACTGTCGGAGGGGCAGTACTGAGGGAGCGCCGCACTGTCGGAGGGGCAGTACTGAGGGAGCGCCGCGCTGTCGGAGGGGCAGTACTGAGGGAGCACCGCGCTGTCGGAGGGGCGGTATTGAGGGAGCGCCGCACTGTCGGAGGGGCAGTACTGAGGGAGCCCCGCACTGTCGGAGGGGCAGTACTGAGGGAGCGCCGCACTGTCGGAGGGGCAGTACTGAGGGAGCGCCGCACTGTCGGAGGGGCAGTACTGAGGGAGCTCCGCACTGTCGGAGGGGCAGTACTGAGGGAGCGCCGCACTGTCGGAGGGGCAGTACTGAGGGAGCCCCGCACTGTCGGAGGGGCAGTACTGAGGGAGCTCCGCACTGTCGGAGGGGCAGTACTGAGGGAGCGCCGCACTGTCGGAGGGGCAGTACTGAGGGAGCGCCGCACTGTCGGAGGGGCAGTACTGAGGGAGCGCCGCACTGTCGGAGGGGCAGTACTGAGGGAGCTCCGCACTGTCGGAGGGGCAGTACTGAGGGAGCGCCGCACTGTCGGAGGGGCAGTACTGAGGGAGCGCCGCACTGTCGGAGGGGCAGTACTGAGGGAGCGCCGCACTGTCGGAGGGGCAGTACTGAGGGAGCGCCGCACTGTCGGAGGGGCAGTACTGAGGGAGCGCCGCACTGTCGGAGGGGCAGTACTGAGGGAGCGCCGCACTGTTGGAGGGGCAGTACTGAGGGAGCGCCGCACTGTCGGAGGGGCAGTACTGAGGGAGCGCCACACTGTCGGAGGGGCAGTACTGAGGGAGCGCCACACTGTTGGAGGGGCAGTACTGAGGGAGCGCCACACTGTCGGAGGGGCAGTACTGAGGGAGAGCCGCACTGTCGGAGGGGCAGTACTGAGGGAGAGCCGCACTGTCGGAGGGGCAGTACTGAGGGAGCGTCGCACTGTCGGAGGGGCAGTACTGAGGGAGCGCCGCACTGTCGGAGGGGCAGTACTGAGGGAGTGCCGCACTGTCGGAGGGGCAGTACTGAGGGAGCGCCGCACTGTCGGAGGGGCAGTACTGAGGGAGCGCCGCACTGTCGGAGGGACAGTACTGAGGGAGTGCCGCACTGTCGGAGGGGCAGTACTGAGGGAGCGCCGCACTGTCGGAGGGGCAGTACTGAGGGAGCGCCGCACTGTCGGAGGGGCAGTACTGAGGGAGTGCCGCTCTATCGTCCACTGGAACCTCGGTCATTCTCACAATACAACACTGTGCTATGTCGGGCAAGATCTTATTGAATGGTGGAGCAGGCTCGAGGGTTTGAATGGCCAACTCCTGCTCCTATTTCTTATGTTCTTATCAGAAGTAATGTGAGACGTGGCATGTGGGAGTCAAGCTTGGCTCAGGAGTAACAGGAAACTATGGACCTCTGGTTCCCAAGGTTTGCATTGCTGGAGAATTTCCTCACTGTGTCTGTGTCTGTTGGAGACTCATTAATAGAGTTTGGTTGCTGTGATTGGTCACATCTCCATTATCATTCGATCATGTCACGACCTGGATGGGAGAGAGGGTCCTTGGTCTCTCTTATTGTGGGTTCCTCTTTTGCTCTGGTCAGTTACAGAGTAAAGCTCCCTCTACACTGTCCCATCAAACACTCCCAGGGCAGGTACAGGGGGTTAGATACAGAGTAAAGCTCCCTCTACACTGTCCCATCAAACACTCCCAGGGCAGGTACAGGGGGTTAGATACAGAGTAAAGCTCCCTCTACACTGTCCCATCAAACACTCCCAGGGCAGGTACAGGGGTTAGATACAGAGTAAAGCTCCCTCTACACTGTCCCATCAAACACTCCCAGGGCAGGTACAGCACGGGGTTAGATACAGAGTAAAGCTCCCTCTACACTGTCCCATCAAACACTCCCAGGACAGGTACAGGGGGTTAGATACAGAGTAAAGCTCCCTCTACACTGTCCCATCAAACACTCCCAGGGCAGGTACATGGGGTTAGATACAGAATAAAGCTCCCTCTACACTGTCCCATCAAACACTCCCAGGGCAGGTACATGGGGTTAGATACAGAGTAAAGCTCCCTCTACACTGTCCCATCAAACACTCCCAGGACAGGTACAGGGGGTTAGATACAGAGTAAAGTGACACTGTGCCAACATTTGATCAGCAATCCCTGCTCTGCTGATTTTTGAACTGTAAATTAACACTGTGTCCAGATATAAAATGGGAGGGGAGCTTAGCTGAACTGAGAGATCTTTCTGTGTGGGATGCAACAGATGAGGTTTGAAGTTACAAAGTGCGCTGATGTGTCACGGTAATTTTAATGGACAGTGTAGACACTTTCAGCTCGATATAATTCCATTGATCGATGAGATATGTCCGACTCGTTGGCTTAACGTGGGGAGAGAGCTGGGAGCTCCGACAGCGTCCTTGTACATCTCAGAACGGCTCAATAATTAACCACCACAGGAAGAACCAGTTTGAACAGGGGAAGTCATTTGGCCATGTTATATACCGCTCCCAGTCTCTGAACCGCGACTAAAGTCTTGGCCACAGCCAGCAGCTGTTATCACCAAGCATTATGGTTACCAGCGGTACTGAGGGAGTGCCGCACTGTCGGAGGGGCAGTACTGAGGGAGTGCCGCACTGTCGGAGGGGCAGTACTGAGGGAGTGCCGCACTGTCGGAGGGGCGGTACTGAGGGAGTGCCGCAATGTCGGAGGGGCAGTACTGAGGGAGTGCCGTACTGTCGGAGGGGCAGTACTGAGGGAGTGCCGCACTGTCGGAGGGGCGGTACTGAGGGAGTGCCGCACTGTCGGAGGGGCAGTACTGAGGGAGTGCCGCACTGTCGGAGGGGCGGTACTGAGGGAGTGCCGCAATGTCGGAGGGGCAGTACTGAGGGAGTGCCGTACTGTCGGAGGGGCAGTACTGAGGGAGTGCCGCACTGTCGGAGGGGCGGTACTGAGGGAGTGCCGCACTGTCGGAGGGGCAGTACTGAGGGAGTGCCGCACTGTCGGAGGGGCGGTACTGAGGGAGTGCCGCACTGTCGGAGGGGCGGTACTGAGGGAGCGCCGCACCGTCGGAGGGGCAGTACTGAGGGAGTGCCGCACTGTCGGAGGGGCAGTACTGAGGGAGTGCCGCACTGTCGGAGGGGCGGTACTGAGGGAGCGCCGCACTGTCGGAGGGGCAGTACTGAGGGAGTGCCGCACTGTCGGAGGGGCGGTACTGAGGGAGCGCCGCACTGTCGGAGGGGCAGTACTGAGGGAGCGCCGCACTGTCGGAGGGGCAGTACTGAGGGAGCACCGCACTGTCGGAGGGGCAGTACTGAGGGAGCACCGCACTGTCGGAGGGGCAGTATTGAGGGACGGAGAGATGATTGTGTGGTCTAGGTTGTGCAAGGTGTTCATGAGAGGAAATCTCGAGTTACTGATCACCCCTCCTGTGCTCGCTGACCTACTTTGGCTCCCTGTGAAGCAACGTTTCGAATTTCAATTCCTCATCCTGGTTTTCCAATGTCCCGACGGCCTCCACATCCCCCCGCTCCCTATCTCTGTAACCTCCTCCAGCCCCTACACCCCTCCCTATCTCTGTAACCTCCTCCAGCCCGTACACCCCTCCCTATCTCTGTAACCTCCTCCAGCCCCTATACACCTCCCTATCTCTGTAACCTCCTCCAGCCCCGACACCCCTCCCTATCTCTGTAACCTCCTCCAGCCCCTACACCCCTCCCTATCTCTGTAACCTCCTCCAGCCCCTACACACCTCCCTATCTCTGTAACCCCCTCCAGTCCCTACACACCTCCCTATCTCTGTAACCTCCTCCATCCCCTACACCCCTCCCTATCTCTGTAACCCCCTCCAGCCCCTACACCCGTCCCTATCCCTGTAACCCCCTCCAGCCCCTACAACCCTCCCTATCCCTGTAACCCCCTCCAGCCCCTACACCCCTCCCTATCCCTGTAACCTCCTCCAGCCCCTACACCCCTCCCTATCTCTGTAACCCCCTCCAGCCCCGACACCCCTCCCTATCTCTGTAACCGCCTCCAGCCCCTACACCCTTCCCTATCTCTGTAACCTCCTCCAGCCCCGACACCCCTCCCTATCTCTGCAACCTCCTCCAGCCCCTACACCCCTCCCTATCTCTGTAACCCCCTCCAGCCCCTACAACCCTCCCACATCTCTGCAACCTCCTCCAGCCCCTACACCCCTCCCTATCTCTGTAACCTCCTACAACCCTCCCACATCTCTGCCCTCATCCAATTCTGGCCTCTTGCCCATCCCTGATTCCCATCGCTCCACCATCGGTGGCCGTGCCTTCAGCTGCCTGGGCCCCAAGTTCTGGAACTCCCTCCCTGAACCTCTCCGCCTCTCTCTCCTCCTTTAAGACGCTCCTTAAAACCCACCTCTTTGACCCAGCTCTCGGTCACGTGCCCTAAGTGACAACATGAAGCACCTTTGGGAAAAGAAAGACATGCACTTACATGGCGCCTTTGACAACCTCCGCACGTCTCAAAGCATTGTACAGGCAATGCAGTCGTTTTGGAGTGTAGTTATTGTTGTAATGTCGGAACTGCGTGGACATTAACGGAGTGGTGAGCGGAGGCCCAGGGAGAAGCATGGCACTGTACCGCGGCAAGGTACAGTGCGAGCTGGGGCAGGAGGGCGACAGCAGCGAAGAGCGACGTCATCAAGGTCCCGGTCGGTGATTGGAGCGTGGGAAGGTACAGCAGGAGCGGCGAGAGATTGTAGAGGGACGTGATCGGGGCCCAGGGGAAGCGAGGGCCCAGGGGCCCAGGAGAGGCGAGGGCCCAGGGGCCCAGGGCCCAGCCCACACTGTGCGATATGTTGTGTGCACTGGGTCCGTGCAGCAGAGCAGGTCTCCAGCCGTCCTGGTTAACCCTCGCCCCTGGACCAAGACCTCGCTCTGTCAAGCCCCGTGTGGTGACTGGTGTACAATGGTCACCCCACGTTAAAACAATCCACCCACAGGCACCTTCCACCCTTCAGGATGTAGTTCAGGGTCTGGAATATTAGGTCCTTCATCTAAACACCTGGGAACTCATCCCTTTTTGGCGTGGAAGCAAGTCAGACTCACTTCGTGGGACTGCCTACGATGGTGATAGGAAAAGCGGCAGCCAATTTGCGCACAGCAAGCTCCCACAAACAGCAATGTGACAATGACCCAGATCATCGGTTTTGTTATGTTGATTGAGGGATAAATATTGCCCAGGACACCGGGGAGAACTCCCCCTTGCTCTTTGAAATACTGCCCAAGGGACCTTTTCCATCCACCAGAGCGGGCAGACGGGACCTCGGTTTAACGCCTCATCTAAAAGACAGCCCCTCCGATAGTGCGCCGCTCCCTCAGTACTGCCCCTCCGACAGTGCGGCACTCCCTCAGTACTGCCCCTCCGACGCTCCCTCAGTACTGCCCCTCCGACAGTGCAGCGCTCCCTCAGTACTGCCCCTCCGACAGTGCGGTGCTCCCTCAGTACTGCCCCTCTGACAGTGCGGTGCTCCCTCAGTACTGCCCCTCCGATAGTACGGCGCTCCCTCAGTACTACCCCTCCGACAGTGCAGTACGGCGCTCCCTCAGTACTGCCCCTCCGACAGTGCGGTGCTCCCTCAGTACTGCCCCTCCGACAGTGCGGCACTCCCTCAGTACTGCCCCTCCGACAGTGCGGCGCTCCCTCAGTACTGCCCTCCGACAGTGCAGCACTCCCTCAGTACTGCCCCTCCGACAGTGCAGCACTCCCTCAGTACTGCCCCTCCGACAGTGCGGCGCTCCCTCAGTACTGCCCCTCCAGTGCGGCACTCCCTCAGTACCGCCCCTCCAACAGTACGGCGCTCCCTCAGTACTGCCCCTCCGACAGCGCAGTGCTCCCTCAGTACTGCCCCTCCAGTGCGGCGCTCCCTCAGTACTGCCCCTCCGACAGTGCGGCGCTCCCTCAGTACTGCCCCTCCGACAGTGCGGCGCTCCCTCAGTACTGCCCCTCCGACGCTCCCTCAGTACTGCCCCTCCGACAGTGCAGCGCTCCCTCAGTACTGCCCCTCCGACAGTGCGGTGCTCCCTCAGTACTGCCCCTCCGATAGTACGGCGCTCCCTCAGTACTACCCCTCCGACAGTGCAGTACGGCGCTCCCTCAGTACTGCCCCTCCGACAGTGCGGTGCTCCCTCAGTACTGCCCCTCCGACAGTGCGGCACTCCCTCGGTACTGCCCCTCCGACAGTGCGGCACTCCCTCAGTACTGCCCCTCCGACAGTGCGGCGCTCCCTCAGTACTGCCCTCCGACAGTGCAGCACTCCCTCAGTACTGCCCCTCCGACAGTGCAGCACTCCCTCAGTACTGCCCCTCCGACAGTGCGGCGCTCCCTCAGTACTGCCCCTCCAGTGCGGCACTCCCTCAGTACCGCCCCTCCAACAGTACGGCGCTCCCTCAGTACTGCCCCTCCGACAGCGCAGTGCTCCCTCAGTACTGCCCCTCCAGTGCGGCGCTCCCTCAGTACTGCCCCTCCGACAGTGCGGCGCTCCCTCAGTACTGCCCCTCCGACAGTGCGGCGCTCCCTCAGTACTGCCCCTCCGACAGTGCGGCGCTCCCTCAGTACTGCCCCTCCGACAGTGCGGCGCTCCCACAGTACTGCCCCTCCGACAGTGCGGCACTCCCTCAGTACTGCCCCTCCGACAGTGCGGCGCTCCCTCAGTACTGCCCCTCCGACAGTGTGGTGCTCCCTCAGTACTGCCCCTCCGACAGTGCGGCGCTCCCACAGTACTGCCCCTCCGACAGCGCTCCCCCTCAGCAATTGTGAGTATCAGCCTCGGTTTCTGCACTCAAGTCCCTGGAGAGGGACTCGAACCCCAGAACTCTTGTGTCTCGCAGAGACGCGCGTTCTCCCCACTGAGCCACGACTGACACATCGAAGTGCGCTGTGTGAATGTGAGGAGTTGCTGATTGACACACGGCGAGCCTGGGTCTGGTGGCAGAGTGAGCCATTTCTGCTCGGGTCACACAACAGTCGGGAAGGAAGCCCACAGTGCAAGAACAGCGAGGGGGCTTTAATAGACGGTCATTGGCTTTGTGAGCAGGGCAGTGTCATCACGTGGCAGAGAGATTAGATTAGTAATCATTCCGAGAAAGTGGACATTCTAACATCACAGGCAAACAAACAAAAGGCGACACGGAATGGAATGGCATCATAACCACAGAGAATTATATCGGGTTTCATGCAATGTACACGGTGTTTGTACAGCAACAACAATGTCTTTTTTTTTAGCACCTCGAACGTAATAAAACCGTCCCAAGACGCTTCACGCAGTGTTACCGAGATAAAAAGTTTGTCTTCGAGCCAAATTAGGAGAAATTCGGGGTAAGTGGTCAAACTCTTGGCCAGAGAGGTGGGTTTTTAAGGAGCGTCTTCAAGGAGGAGAGGCAGAGAGGTGGAGAGGTTCAGGGAGGGAGTTCCAGAGCTTGGGGCCCAGGCAGCTGAAGGCACGGCCAACGAGGGTGGAGCGATTATAATCAGGGATGGTCAAGAGGGCAGAATTTGAGGAGCGCAGATATATCTGGGGTGTAGGGGCTGGAGGGCGTTACAGAGATAGGGAGGGGTGTAGGGGCTGGAGGAGGTTACAGAGATAGGGAGGGGTGTAGGGGCTGGAGGGGGTTACAGAGATAGGGAGGAGTGTAGGGGCTGGAGGAGGTTACAGAGATAGGGAGGGGTGTAGGGGCTGGAGGAGGTTACAGAGATAGGGAGGGGTGTAGGGGCTGGAGGAGGTTACAGAGATAGGGAGGGGTGTAGGGGCTGGAGGAGGTTACAGAGATAGGGAGGGGTGTAGGGGCTGGAGGAGGTTGCAGAGATAGGGAGTGGTGTAGGGGCTGGAGGAGGTTACAGAGATAGGGAGGGGTGTAGGGGCTGGAGGAGGTTACAGAGATAGGGAGGAGTGTAGGGGCTGGAGGAGGTTACAGAGATAGGGAGTAGTGTAGGGGCTGGAGGAAGTTACAGAGATAGGGAGGGGTGTAGGAGGTTACAGAGATATGGAGGGGCGAGGCAATGGAGGGATTTGAAAACGTTTGAAATTGAGGCGTTGCTTAACCGGGAGCCAATGTAGGTCAGCGAGCACAGGGGGTGATGGGTGAGAGGGACTGGGTGTGAGTTAGGACACGGGGCAGCGAGCACAGGGGGTGATGGGTGAGCGGGACTGGGTGTGAGTTAGGACACGGGGCAGCGAGCACAGGGGGTGATGGGTGAGCGGGACTGGGTGTGAGTTAAGACACGGGTCAGTGAGCACAGGGGGTGATGGGTGAGCGGGACTGGGTGTGAGTTAGGACACGGGGCAGTGAGCACAGGGGGTGATGGGTGAGTGGGACTGGGTGTGAGTTAGGACACGGGTCAGTGAGCACAGGGGGTGATGGGTGAGTGGGACTGGGTGCGAGTTAGGACACGGGGGCAGCCGAGTTTTGGATCACCTCTAGTTTACGTCGGGTGGAACGTGGGAGGCCGGCCAGGAGTGTGTTGGAATGGTCAAGTCTGGAGGTAACAATGGCAGAGGATGAGGGTTTCAGCAGCGGATGAGCTGAGGCAGGGAGGGGAGAGGTGCGATGTGACGGAGAGAGAAATAGGAGTTCCTTCCCAACCCTCTTCATCTCACTCCATCACCACATTCTACGATCATCTGGTTTTAGTAATGTTTGAGGGATAAATTGTTAACCGTGAGGGTCTATGGAGTGACCTCCTCTGTTTCGGATGTCCCCAAAAGTTCGTCACCATCCTCTGCCTGCTCCACGATGACATGCAGACCGTGATCCTGACCAACGGATCCATCACAAACCCAACCCACGTCCGGACCGGGGTCAAGCAGGGCTGTGTCATCGTCCCAACCCTCTTCTCAATCTCCCTCGCTGCCAGGCTCCACCTCACAGTCAACAAGCTCCCCGCTGGAGTGGAACTAAACTACAGAACCGGTGGGAAGCTGTTCAACCTTCGCCCTCTCCCGGCCAGGTCCAAGATCACCCCAACCTCTGTCCTTGAGCTACAGTACACGGACAACGCCTGCGTCTGTGCACACACAGAGGCTGAACTCTGGGACATGGTCAACGTATTTACCGAGGCGTACGAAAGCATGGGCCTTACGCTAAACATCCGTAAGACAAAGGTCCTGCACCAGCCTGTCCTCACCACACAGCACTGCCCCCCAGTCATCAAGATCCACAGCCCGGCCCTGGACAACGTGGACCATTTCCCATACCTCGGGAGCCTCCTATCAACAAGGGCAGGCATCAACGGCAAGATCCAACACCGCCTCCAGTGCGCCAGTGCAGCCTTCGGCCGCCTGAGGAAGAGTGTTTGAAGACCAGGCCCTCAAATCCACCACCAAGCTCATGGTCTACAGGGCTGTAGTGATACCCACCCTCCTGTATGACTCAGAGACATGGACCATGTACAGTAGACACCCCAAGTCGCTGGAGAAATATCACCAACGATGTCTCCGCAAGATCCTACAAATCCCCTGGGAGGACAGACGCACCAACGTTAGCGTCCTCGACCAGGCCAACATCTCCAGCATCGAAGCACTGACCATACTCGACCAGCTCCGCTGGGCAGGGCCACATTGTCCCCATGTCACCCCCAGACACGAGACTCCCCAAAGCAAGCGCTCTACTCGGAACTCCTTCACAGCAAGCGAGCCAAAGGTGGGCAGAGGAAACGTTACAGGGGACCACCCTCAAAGCCTCCCTGATAAAGTGCAACATCCCCACCGACACCTGGGAGTCCCTGGGCCCAAAGACCAGTCCGCCCTAAGTGGAGGGAGTGCATCCGGGAGGGCGCTGAGCACCTCGAGTCTCGTCGCCAAGAGCGTGCAGAAACCAAGCGCAGGCAGCGGAAGGAGCGTGCGGCAAACCAGTCCCACCCTCCCCTTCCCTCAACGTCTGTCTGTCCCACCTGTGACAGGGACTGTGGTTCCCGTATTGGACTGTTCAGCCACCTCAGAACTCATTTTCAGAGTGGAAGCAATTCTTCCTCGATTCTGAGGGACTGCCCATGATGATGATTGAGGGATAAATATTGGGCCGGATTTCGCGGAGACATCGTTGGTGGTATTTCTCCAGCGACTTGAGGTGTCTACTGTACATGGTCCATGTATCTGAGCCATACAGGATGGCGGGTATCACTACAGCCCTGTAGACCATGAGCTGGGGGTGAGGTACCTACTGTACATGGTCCATGTATCTGAGCCATACAGGAAGGCGGGCATCACTACAGCCCTGTAGACCATAACATTTCAAGGACACCCTCAAAGCCTCTCTGATAAAGTGCAACATCCCCACCAACACCTGGGAGTCCCTGGCCCAAAGACCAGTCCGCCCTAAGTGGGCACCGAACACCTCGAGTCTCTTCACCTGGGACATGGAAGCCAAGCGCAAACAGGGAAAGGAGCGTACAGCAAAACAAGCACCGCCTGCCCCACCTGCGGCAGACTGTAGGTCCCGCATTGGTCACATCAGACACCTGAAAACTCATGTTAGTGTGGAAGCAAGTCATCCTCGACTCCGAGGGACTGTCGAAGAAGCTATCTCACATCACTTTGAGTTACATCGCAATGGACAGCCCAGACACAGGCCCACTGGGTCCCACCGCTCCGTGCCGGGGTTTATGTCCCACCGCTCCGTGCCGGGGTTTATGTCCCACCGCTCCGTGCCGGGGTTTATGTCCCACCGCTCCGTGCCGGGGTTTATGTCCCACCGCTCCGTGCCGGGGTTTATGCCCCACCGCTCCGTGCCGGGGTTTATGTTTCACACCAGCCCCCTCCCTCCCCTCTCCATCTCACCCCATCACCATATCCTTCTATTCCTTTCTCCCTCATGTGTTTATCCAGCGTCCCCCTTAAATGTATCTCTGCTCCTCGCCTCGACCCCTCCCTGTGGGAGCGAGTCCCACATTCTCACCCCGCTCTGGGTAAAGAAGTTTCTCCTGAATTCCCCATTGGATTTATTAGTGACTGTCGTACATTGACGGCCCCGAGTTCTGGTCTCCCTCCACAAGTGGGAAACATCTCTTATACCTATCCTTTACAATCTTGAAAGACCTCTATCAGGTCTCCTCCTCAGCATTCTCTTTTAAGAACATCAGAAATAGGAGCGGGAGTCGGCTATTCGGCCCCTCGAGCCTGCTCCGCCATTTAATACCATCATGGCTGATCCGATCATGGACTTCCCTGCCCGCTCCCCATAACCCTTCACTCCCTTATCGCTCAAAAACCTGTCTATCTCCACCTTAAATATATTCAATGTCCCGGCTTCCACAGCTCTCTGGGGCAGAGAATTCCACAGATTTACAACCCTCTGAGAGAAGAAATTCCTCCTCATCTCAGTTTTAAATGGGCGGCCCCTTATTCTAAGACCATGCCCCCTAGTTCTAGTCTCCCCCATCAGTGGAAACATCCTCTCTGCATCCACCTTGTCCAGCCCCCTCAGAATCTGATACGTTTCAGTAAGATCACCTCATTCTTCTAAACGCTAATGAGTAGAGGCCCAATCTTTCTTCACAGGACAAACCTCCATCAGGTCACCTCTCTGGCCTCCTCTTGCTGATAGACAAGAGGCCCAGCCTTCTCAGGCTCGTTGGACAATGCTTGCAATGTTGCAAATCACTGGGCAAAAAGCTCAGGCCTCGGAGTGGAGGTTCTGTACTGCCAATAACCCTGCGGTATGTCGGAAGGGTTTTGAACACGGTGTGAAGGGTCCGGGAGAGGTGCACTTAGCATTCTTGGCTACGGTGGTGAGGTGAAAGGGAAATATTGAGACTGACCTCGAGTCCAGCGCTCAGCCTGCAGGTGGGGGAAAGATTCCTTTCTACCTGAAAGTTCAAGGTAGTTTCGGTAAAGGCATCTGGGGGCCGGGGGGGGATGTGTTCTGGCCATCATTGTTCTGACAAAAATGTTAGGTGCCTTGGCAGCTGTGGCTCATTGGTTGAGCAATCCTCATTCCGCGCCTCCTGGTCAGATAGTTGTGGGCTTCATCCCCCAGTCCAGTGTCTTCAGCCTCATAATCCAGGCCGACACTCCCCCAGGGGTGGTACTGAGGGAGCGCCGCACTGTCGGAGGGGCAGTACTGAGGGAGCGCCGCACTGTCGGAGGGGCAGTACTGAGGGAGCGCCGCACTGTCGGAGGGGCAGTACTGAGGGAGTGCTGCACTGTCGGAGGGGCAGTACTGAGGGAGTGCCGCACTGTCGGAGGGGCAGTACTGAGGGAGCGCCGCACTGTCGGAGGGGCGATACTGAGGGAGTGCCGCACTGTCGGAGGGGTGGTACTGAGGGAGCGCCGCACTGTCGGAGGGGCAGTACTGAGGGAGCGCCGCACTGTCGGAGGGGTGGTACTGAGGGAGCGCCGCACTGTCGGAGGGGCGGTACTGAGGGAGTGCCGCACTGTCGGAGGGGCAGTACTGAGGGAGTGCCGCACTGTCGGAGGGGCAGTACTGAGGGAGTGCCGCACTGTCGGAGGGGCAGTACTGAGGGAGCGCTGCACTGTCGGAGGGGCAGTACTGAGGGAGCGCCGCACTGTCAGAGGTGCAGTACTGAGGGAGCGCTGCACTGTCGGAGGGGCAGTACTGAGGGAGTGCCGCACTGTCGGAGGGGCAGTACTGAGGGAGTGCCGCACTGTCGGAGGGGCAGTACTGAGGGAGCGCTGCACTGTCGGAGGGGCAGTACTGAGGGAGCGCCGCACTGTCAGAGGTGCAGTACTGAGGGAGCGCTGCACTGTCGGAGGGGCAGTACTGAGGGAGCGCCGCACTGTCAGAGGTGCTGTCTTTCGGACCAGATATTAAGGTAGACAGGAACTCAGTTTGTCAGATGGGACGTACAAGATCCCATGACCACTGTTGGAAGAGATCGGGGGGGAGTTCCCTCCTCCAACATCACTACAGACGATCTGCATCATTATCCCATTGGCTGCTCGTGGGAGCTTGCTGTGCGCAAATTGGCTGTGAGACCCTTTGGGACGTCCCGAGGTGCTATATAAATGCGTCAAATCCACCACCAAGCTCATGGTCTACAGGGCTGTAGTAATACCTACCCTCCTGTATGGCTCAGAGACATGGACCATGTACAGTAGGTACCTCACCCCCAGCTCATGGTCTACAGAGCTGTAGTGATACCCGCCCTCCTGTATGGCTCAGAGACATGGACCATGTACAGTAGGTACCTCACCCCCAGCTCATGGTCTACAGGGCTGTAGTGATACCCGCCCTCCTGTATGGCTCAGAGACATGGACCATGTACAGTAGACACCTCACCCCCAGCTCATGGTCTACAGGGCTGTAGTGATACCCGCCCTCCTGTATGGCTCAGAGACATGGACCATGTACAGTAGGTACCTCAAGTCGCTGGAGAAATACCACCAACGATGTCTCCGCAAGATCCTGCAAATCCTCTGGGAGGACAGACGCACCAACGTTAGCGTCCTCGACCAGGCCAACATCCCCAGCATCGAAGCACTGACCACACTCGACCAGCTCCGCTGGGCAGGGCCACATTGTCCAGACACGAGACTCCCCAAAGCAAGTGCTCTACTCGGAACTCCTTCACGGCAAGCGAACCAAAGGTAGGCAGAGGAAACGTTGACAAGGACCACCCTCAAAGCCTCCCTGATAAAGTGCAACATCCCCACCGACACCTGGGAGTCCCTGGCCCAAAGACCAGTCCGCCCTAAGTGGAGGGAGTGCATCCGGGAGGGGCGCTGAGCACCTCGAGTCTCGTCGCCGAGAGCATGCAGAAACCAAGCGCAGGCAGCGGAAGGAGCGTGCGGCAAACCAGTCCCACCCTCCCCTTCCCTCAACGTCTGTCTGTCCCACCCTCCCCTTCCCTCAACCACTATCTGTCCCACCCTCCCCTTCCCTCAACCACTATCTGTCCCTCCTGTGACAGGGACTGTGGTTCCCGTATTGGACTGTTCAGTCACCTCAGGACTCGTGTTAAGAATGGAAGCAAGTCTTCCTCGATTCCGAGGGGCTGACGATGAGATGAGACACATTAGCTGGAAAGCAGCTAATGTAACGCCTGTTTAAAAAAAGGGGGCAGACAAAAGGCAGGTAACTAGAGGCCGGTTAGTTTAACACCTGTAGTGGGGAAAATGCTTGAAACTATTATTAAGGAAGAAATAGCGGGACATCTCGATAGGAATAGTGCAATCAAGCAGACGCAACATGGATTCATGAAGGGGAAATCATGTTTAACTAATTTACTGGAATTCTTTGAGGATATAACGAGCATGGTGGATAGAGGTGTACCGATGGATGTGGTGTATTTAGATTTCCAAAAGGCATTCGATAAGGTGCCAAACAAAAGGTTACTGCAGAAGATAAAGGTACGCGGAGTCAGGGGAAATGTATTAGCATGGATCGAGAATTGGCTGGTGAATAAAAAGCAAAGAGTCGGGATAAATGGGTCCTTTTCAGGTTGGAAATCGGTGGTTAGTGGTGTGCCACAGGGATCGGTGCTGGGACCACAACTGTTTACAATATACATAGATGACCTGGAAGAGGGGACAGAGTGTAGTGTAACAACATTTGCAGATGACACAAAGATTAGTGGGAAAGCGGGTTGTGTAGAGGACACAGAGAGGCTGCAAAGAGATTTGGATAGGTTAAGCAAATGGGCTAAGGTTTGGCAGATGGAATACAATGTCGGAAAGTGTGAGGTCATCCACCTTGGGAAAAAAAACAGTAAAAGGGAATATTACTTGAATGGGGAGAAATTACAACATGCTGTGGTGCAGAGGGACCTGGGGGTCCTTGTGCATGAAACTCTTTTTGGAGTTTATCTGCAAAACAAAACACATTAAACCGTGCCCCCCGACCTGGGTGACACACCAGACATTTACAAGGCCCTTTTTTTCTTTTTCCTTGTGCATGAAACCCAAAAAGTTAGTTTGCAGGTGCAGCAGGTAATCAGGAAGGTGAATGGGATGTTGGCCTTCATTGCGGGAGGGATGGAGTACAAAAGCAGGGAGGTCCTGCTGCAACTGTACAGGGTATTGGTGAGGCCGCACCTGGAGTACTGCGTGCAGTTTTGGTCACCTTACTTAAGGAAGGATATACTGGCTTTGGAGGGGGTACAGAGACGATTCACTCGGCTGATTCCGGAGATGAGGGGGTTACCTTATGATGATAGATTGAGTAGACTGGGTCTTTACTCGGAGCTCAGAAGGATGAGGGGTGATCTTATGGAAACATTTAAAATAATGAAAGGGATAGACAAGATAGAGGCAGAGAGGTTGTTTCCACTGGTCGGGGAGACTAGAACTAGGGGGCACAGCCTCAAAATACCGGGGGAGCCAATTTAAAACCGAGTTGAGAAGGAATTTCTTCTCCCAGAGGGTTGTGAATCTGTGGAATTCTCTGCCCAGGGAAGCAGTTGAGGCTAGCTCATTGAATGCATTCAAGTCACAGATAGATAGATTTTTAACCAATAAGGGAATTAAGGGTTACGGGGAGCGGGCGGGTAAGTGGAGCTGAGTCCACGGCCAGATCAGCCATGATCTTGTTGAATGGCGGAGCAGGCTGGAGGGGCGAGATGGCCTGCTCCTGTTCCTAATTCTTATGTTTTGCGCAGAGGACCAATTCTCTGTGCAGACGCGTTGGGAAGGAAATCTTTGCGTGTGGGGGCGGAGGGGGGAGGAGCTTCGAGACCTCGCGACAGGATCGGGTTCACGGGGAAACTCACGAGGACAGACGCTGAGCGCGCGCGCGCGGCCAACAGCAAGGAATCCGGCAAAGTAAACTTTATTCGGGGCGACGAAGCGGACACGGCGTCCATTTACAGCAACAAACGACCGGCCGCGATCTCCTGCATCCCAGTGAGGAGAACACAGCAACACAAGGGCACGCTGTCCCCGCCTCACTTGTAGAACTCGTGCTCCTGCTCGTCCTTCTTGATGACGGTCTTGTAGGCCTTCTCGAAGTCCTTGGCCAGGACGATGTACCGGTTCTCACGCACGGCCAGCATTCCCGCCTGCCCCGACACGGGGAGAAAGAAAAAAAGCAAAATGGGGCAAAACCGTCGTCCGCGTTCGAGAGACAACGTGCAGCAGGAGTCGGCCATTCGGCCCCTCGAGCCTGCTCCGCCATTCAATGAGACCACAACTGATCTGAGGCCGCAACTCCACTCTCCCGCCCGATCCCTCGACTCCAAACAACTCTCGATCTCAGCCTCAACGACCGAGCCTCCACAGCCCTCTGGGGCAGAGAATGCCAAAGGTTCACCCCACTCTGAGTGAAGAAATTCCTCCTCATCTCAGTCCTCAATGGCCGAGCCCTTATCCTGAGACTGTGTGAGCCCCTGGTTCTCGACTCCCCAGCCCCGGGGGGAAACACCCTCCCTGCATCTACCCTGTCGAGCCCCCTCAGAATCTGGTGTGTTTCAATGAGATCACCTCTCATTCTTCTAAACTTATTGTACACAGAGAATATCAGCCCAATCTGCTCAAACTCTTAACTGACATCCCTCTCATCCACTGTCGGAGGGGCAGTACTAAGGGAGTGCTGCACTGTCGGAGGGGCAGTACTGAGGGAGTGCCGCACTGTCGGAGGGGCAGTACTGAGGGAGCGCCGCACTGTCGGAGGGCAGTAGAGGGAGTGCCGCACTGTCGGAGGGGCAGTACTGAGGGAGCGCTGCACTATCGGAGTTGCAGTACTGAGGGAGTGCCGCACTGTCGGAGGGGCAGTACTGAGGGAGTGCCGCACTGTCGGAGGGGCAGTACTGAGGGAGCGCCGCACTGTCGGAGGGGCAGTACTGAGGGAGCGCCGCACTGTCGGAGGGGCAGTACTGAGGGAGTGCCACACTGTCGGAGGGGCAGTAGTGAGGGAGCGCCACACTGTCGGAGGGGCAGTACTGAGGGAGTGCCGCACTGTCGGAGGGGCAGTACTGAGGGAGCGCTGCATTATCGGAGTTGCAGTACTGAGGGAGCGCCGCACTGTCGGAGGGGCAGTACTGAAGGAGCACCGCACTGTCAGAGGGACAGTACTGAGGGAGCGCCGCACTGTCAGAGGGACAGTACTGAGGGAGTGCTGCACTGTCGGAGGGGCAGTACTGAGAGAGTGCCTTGGGACATTTTACAATATTATTATACACGTCTCACACACCCACACACAGTTTGGTTGATGCCAAGGTCTGTTTTCTGTTCTGCTGGTTTATCAGAGGGCTGATATGGTGCGTGGGATTGTGAGCTGACGTTCCCTGAGGGAGGGTCTGTTGGATCAGCCTAAACACACAGGGCAGCAAAGTGGGGTCAGTTTACACAGCACACCACAGGGCCCTTTCATTTCGCATTTCTCCAGAACTGCTCGCTAAATAAGTTAGAGAATCATTGACTGAGCCCAGCCCAAGCTCGAGGCTGTAATGTTTAGAAGCTTTACAGTCTTTCCGCACTCAACAGCGAGTTCCGCGTTAGGCTGGAAGCTCTGCCGCTAATTTCGGCAGTGATTCTGGCGCTCCAATTCACACCTCCTCCAGACCCAGCTTTGGTTTCTTCACTTGTCCCATTATTGTCCTCTTCTGCCTCACATCATCATCCTTTCTGTCATTCCCTTCCGTAACCATCAGCTCATCCAAAACCCCCGTGTCCTAACTCACACCCAGTCCCACTCACCCATCACCCACTGTGCTCACTGTCCCGTGTCCGAACTCACACCCAGTCCCGCTCACCCATCACCCCCTGTGCTCACTGACCCGTGTCCGAACTCACACCCAGTCCCGCTCACCCATCACCCCCTGTGCTCACTGCCCCCGTGTCCTAACTCGCACCGAGTCCCACTCACCCATCACCCCCTGTGCTCACTGACCCGTGTCCGAACTCACACCCAGTCCCGCTCACCCATCACCCCCTGTGCTCACTGACCCGTGTCCTAACTCACACCCAGTCCCACTCACCCATCACCCCCTGTGCTCACTGACCCGTGTCCGAACTCACACCCAGTCCCGCTCACCCATCACCCCCTGTGCTCACTGACCCGTGTCCGAACTCACACCCAGTCCCGCTCACCCATCACCCCCTGTGCTCACTGCCCCCGTGTCCTAACTCGCACCGAGTCCCGCTCACCCATCACCCACTGTGCTCACTGCCCCCGTGTCCTAACTCACACCGAGTCCCGCTCACCCATCACCCACTGTGCTCACTGCCCCCGTGTCCTAACTCGCACCGAGTCCCGCTCACCCATCACCCCCTGTGCTCACTGCCCCCGTGTCCTAACTCACACCGAGTCCCGCTCACCCATCACCCCCTGTGCTCACTGCCCCCGTGTCCTAACTCGCACCGAGTCCCGCTCACCCATCACCCCCTGTGCTCACTGCCCCCGTGTCCTAACTCACACCGAGTCCCGCTCACCCATCACCCCCTGTGCTCACTGCCCCCGTGTCCTAACTCACACCCAGTCCCACTCACCCATCACCCCCTGTGCTCGCTGCCCCGTGTCCTAACTCGCACCGAGTCCCGCTCACCCATCACCCCCTGTGCTCACTGCCCCGTGTCCTAACTCACACCCAGTCCCACTCACCCATCACCCCCTGTGCTCACTGACCCCGTGTCCTAACTCACACCCAGTCCCACTCACCCATCACCCCCTGTGCTCGCTGACCGACATTGGCTCCCGGTCCGGCAACGCCTCTATTTCAAAATTCTCCATCCTCGTGTTCAAATCCCTCCTCGCACCTCCCTATCTCTGCAATCTGCTCCAGCCCCACACCCCTCCCTATCTCTGTAACCTCCTCCAGCCCCACACCCCTCCCTATCTCTGTAACCTCCTCCAGCCCCGACACCCCTCCCTATCTCTGTAACCTCCTCCAGCCCCGACACCCCTCCCTATATCTGCAATCTCCTCCAGCCCCTACACCCCTCCCTATCTCTGTAACCTCCTCCAGCCCCTACACCCCTCCCTATCTCTGTAACCTCCTCCAGCCCCTACACCCCTCCCTATCTCTGTAACCTCCTCCAGCCCCGACACCCCTCCCTATCTCTGTAACCTCCTACACCCCTCCCTATCTCTGTAACCTCCTCCAGCCCCTACACCCCTCCCTATCTCTGTAACCCCCTCCAGCCCCCACACCCCTCCCCATCTCTGTAACCTCCCGTTCCCGCTCCCGTAATAAAACACCTGACAATTCGCAAGACCCTTTGGGTAACGGGCGTGTAAACCGTGATCCGAACCTTACACAAGGCAGCCTCCACGGAACAAACGTACACTCACCTCCTGACAGATGGAGTTAATATCGGCGCCAGAAATCTTATCTGGTCGTGCGATATCTGCACACGGCCGTCAAGGACACGTGAACGGTGATTTGTTTTGTTTGGGCGGGGCTGCGGGTGTTAAAACACTGCCTCGGGAGTAGCCCCACCCTGCCCCCTCTCGCAATCAGACAACGCACAGGAGGATCCCATCGAGCCCGGGCTGTGCCGGCTCTGTGACAGAGCGACCCCAATCAGTCCCACACTCTCCCCCCCCGCGGCCACCCCCCCTGCTCTTTCCCCCCCCCCCAGTCCAGCACATTTCCCCCTTCTAGTCTTTACCCAATTCCCGGTTTGAAAGTCACAATTGAACCTGCTCCGACCGAGCTTTCAGGCAGCGCGTTCCCGATCACAACAACTCGCTGCGTTAAAAACATTCTCCCCATCTGGGTCTTTTTCCGCTATCTTCCGAATAGCAGGAGTCGGCCATTCGGCCCCTCGAGCCTGCTCCGTCATTCAATAAGATCATGGCTGATCCGATCATGGACTCAGCTCCACTTCCCCGCCCGCTCCCCATAACCCTTCACTCCCTTATCGTTCAAAAATCTGTCTATCTCCACCTTAAATATATTCAATCTGTGTCTCTCTGGTTACCCTCCCTCCTGCCCCGGGGAACACTTTCTCCTGATTTACTCCGTTAAAACCCCTCGTGATTTTGAACGCCTCGATCAAATCTCCCCCTTAACCTTCTCTGCTCCAAGGAGAACACCCCCCAGCGTCTCCAGTCTCTCCCATCGTCTCTGAAGTCCCACATCCGCGGGATCGTTCTGGTCAATCTCCTCCGCACCCTCTCCAAGGCCTTCACATCCTTCCTAAAGTGTGTACTGTGCCCAGAATTGGCCACAAATTATACTTCATTGGGTGTAACGTGCTCCGGGCGCTGTGAAAGGGCGCTATATAGAAGCACAGAAAATAGCAGTAGTAGGCCATTCGGCCCTTCGAGCCTGCACCATCATTCAATATGACCATGGCTGATCCTCTCTCAACACCATATTCCCGCTTTCTCCCCATAGATGCCTTTTGCGTCTAGAAATCTATCTATCTCCCTCTTAAATATATTCAGTGACTTGCCCTCCACAGCCTTCTGTGGTAGAGAATTCCACAGGTTCACCACCCTCTGAGTGAGAACGTTTCTCCTCATCTCGCTCCTAAATTTCCCGCCCAGTATCCTGAGACTGTGAGACCCCTTGTTCTAGACTTCCCAGCCCCGGGGAAACATCCTCCCCACATCCAGTCTGTCCAACTCCGTCAGAATTTTATACCTTTCAATGAGATCCCCTCTCATTCTTCTAAACCCCAGTGAATACAGGCCCAGTCGACCCAATCTCTCCTCATACCGACAGTCCTGCCATCCCAGGAATCAGTCTGGTGAACCTTCGCTGCACTCCCTCTATGGCAAGTATATCCTTCCTTAGGTAAGGAGACCAAAACTGCACACAATACTCCAGGTGTGGTCTCACCAAGGCCCTGTATAACTGGAGTAAGACATCCTTGCTCCTGTACTCAAACCCTCTCGCAATGAAGGCCAACATACCATTGGCCTTCCTAACTGCTTGCTGCCCCGGCATGTTTGCTTTCACTGACTGGTGTACAAGGGACACCCAGGTCCCTCTGTACATCCACACTTCCCAAGCCATCACCATTTCAATAATACTTTGTCCTTATGTTTTTCCAACCAAAGTAGATGTCACATTTATCCACGTTATACTGCATCTGCCATGTGTTTGCCCACTCACTCAAATACAAGTCTTTCTTTAAGAGGTCTCTCAGAGCGCCGACTCGCAAACACAGCACATGCTCTTGCAAGGAATTCCAGCACCTTCTGTCCCTTCCCTACCCCCCTCACTCACCCCCCTAGTCCCTCTTCCCCCCTCTCCCCCACCCCACCATCCCTCCCTCCCCCACTCCCCTCCCCCCTTCCTTCCATCTCTCCCCCCTCCTTCCTTCCATCTCTCCCCCCCCCTTCCTTCCATCTCTCCCCCCCCTTCCTTCCATCTCTTCCCCCCCTTCCTTCCATCTCTCCCCCCCCTTCCTTCCATCTCTCCCCCCCCTTCCTTCCATCTCCCCCCCCCCTTCCTTCCATCTCTTCCCCCCCCTTCCTTCCATCTCTCCCCCCCTTCCTTCCATCTCTCCCCCCCCTTCCTTCCATCTCCCCCCCCCCCTTCCTTCCATCTCTCCCCCCACACTTCCTTCCATCTCTCCCCCCCCTTCCTTCCATCTCCCCCCCCCCCTTCCTTCCATCTCTCCCCCCCCTTCCTTCCATCTCTTCCCCCCCCTTCCTTCCATCTCTCCCCCCACTTCCATCCATCTCCGCCCCCCCTTCCTTCCATCTCTTCCCCTCCCTTCCTTCCATCTCTCCCCCCCCTTCCTTCCATCTCTCCCCCCCCTTCCTTCCATCTCCCCCCCCCCCTTCCTTCCATCTCTTCCCCCCCCTTCCTTCCATCTCTCCCCCCCCTTCCTTCCATCTCCCCCCCCCCCTTCCTTCCATCTCCCCCCACACTTCCTTCCATCTCTACCCCCCTTCCTTCCATCTCTACCCCCCCTTCCTTCCATCTCTACCCCCCACTTCCTTCCATCTCCCCCCACCCTTCCTTCCATCTCTACCCCCCTTCCTTCCATCTCTACCCCCCACTTCCTTCCATCTCTACCCCCCACTTCCTTCCATCTCTCCCCCCCTTCCTTCCATCTCTCCCCCCCTTCCTTCCATCTCTCCCTCCCCCTTCCTTCCATCTCTACCGCCCCTTCCTTCCTTCTCTCTCTACCCCCCCCCCCCACTTCCTTCCCTCTCTACCCCCCCCCACTTCCTTCCCTCTCTTCCCCCCCCCCACTTCCTTCCCTCTCTACCCCCCCCCCACTTCCTTCCCTCTCTTCCCCCCCCTTCCTTCCCTCTCTTCCCCCCCCCCCTCCCCCCCCGCCTCTTTCCATCTCTACCCCCCCTTCCTTCCATCTCACCCCCCCCTTCCTTCCCTCTCTCCCCCCCCGCCTCCTTCCATCTCTACCCCCCCCTTCCTTCCCTCTCTCCCCCCCCGCCTCCTTCCATCTCTACCCCCCCCTTCCTTCCCTCTCTACCCCCCCACCTTCCTTCCCTCTCTCCCCCCCACCACGGGAAGGATACAATCCTCGAGGTCGACCTCTTCCGACAGGTTCATCTTGCCGGTGATGGTGGTGAAGATGAGCCGCTTCTGTCGCCGGTCGGGGAGGGGGAACTCGATCTTGCGGTCGAGCCGGCCGGGTCGCAGCAGGGCCGGGTCCAACGTGTCCGCCCGGTTGGTGGCCATGATCACCTGTCGAGGGGGAACAGACAGTCCCGGCCGTCAGCGAGCCGTGAGAGCACCGTTACATCGCCTCCTCCTCCCTCGAGTGTCTTCACTGGCTCGTCGCTGGAGGAGGGGCGGTACTGAGGGAGCGCCGCACTGTCGGAGGGGCAGTACTGAGGGAGCGCCGCACTGTCGGAGGGGCGGTACTGAGGGAGTGCCGCACTGTCGGAGGGGCAGTACTGAGGGAGCGCCGCACTGTCGG
>NW_027251485.1:0-20049 GCF_044704955.1 Pristiophorus japonicus
CCTCTCCCTGTCTCTCACTCACCTCTCTCTCTCCTGTGTCACTCACCTTCCTCTCTCCCTGTGTCTCTCACTCACCTTCCCTCTCTCCCTGTGTCTCCCTCACCTTCCCTCTCTCCCTGTGTCTCCCTCACCTTCCCTCTCTCCCTCACCTTCCCTCTCTCCCTCACCTTCCCTCTCTCCCTCACCTTCCCTCTCTCCCTCACCTTCCCTCTCTCCCTCACCTTCCCTCTCTCCCTCACCTTCCCCTCCTCCCTGTGTCTCCCTCACCTTCCCTCTCCTGTGTTCCACTCATCTTCCCTCTCTCCCTCACCTTCCCCTCTCTCCCTCACCTTCCCTCTCTCCCTGTGTCTCTCACTCACCTTCCCTCTCTCCCTGTGTCTCACTCACCTTCCCTCTCTCCCTGTGTCTCACTCACCTTCCCTCTCTCCCTCACCTTCCCTCTCTCCCTGTGTCTCACTCACCTTCCCTCTCCTCACCTTCCCTCTCTCCCTGCTCCTCACTCACCTTCCCTCTCTCCCTGTGTCTCACTCACCTTCCCTCTCTCCCGGTGTCTCTCACTCATCTTCCCTCTCTCCCTTTCTACACACCTTCCCTCTCTCCCTGTGTCTCTCCCTCACCTTCCCTCTCCCCCTGTGTCTCACTTACCTGCCCTCTCCCCCTGTGTCTCACTCACCTTCCCTCTCTCCCTGTGTCTCACTCACGTTCCCTCTCTCCCGGTGTCTCTGACTCACCTTCCCTCTCCCTGTGTCTCACTCACCTTCCCTCTCTCCCTGTGTCTCTCACCTTCCCTCTCTCCCTGTGTCTCACTCACCTTCCCTCTCTCCCTGTGTCTCACTCACCTTCCCTCTCTCCCTATGTCTCTCACCTTCCCTTCTCTCCCTGTGTCTCTCACCTTCCCTCTCTCCCTGTGTCTCACTCACCTTCCCTCTCTCCCTGTGTCTCACTCACCTTCCCTCTCTCCCTGTGTCTCTCAACTTCCCTCTCTCCCTTGTGTCTCACCTTCCCTCTCTCCCTGTGTCTCACTCACCTTCCCTCTCTCCGTGTCTCTCACCTTCCCTCTCTCCCTGTGTCTCACTCACCTTCCCTCTCTCCCTGTGTCTCACTCACCTGCCCTCTCTCCCTGTGTCTCACTCACCTGCCCTCTCTCCCTGTGTCTCACTCACCTTCCCTCTCTCCCTGTGTCTCACTCACCTTCCCTCTCTCCCTGTGTCTCTCACCTTCCCTCTCTCCCTGTGTCTCACTCACCTTCCCTCTCTCCCTGTGTCTCACTCACCTTCCCTCTCTCCCTGTGTCTCACTCACCTTCCCTCTCTCCCTGTGTCTCACTCACCTTCCCTCTCTCCTTGTGTCTCACTCACCTGCCCTCTCTCCCTGTGTCTCACTCACCTTCCCTCTCTCCCTGTGTCTCACTCACCTGCCCTCTCTCCCTGTGTCTCACTCACCTTCCCTCTCTCCCTGTGTCTCACTCGCCTGCCCTCTCTCCCTGTGTCTCACTCGCCTTCCCTCTCTCCCTGTGTCTCACTCACCTTCCCTCTCTCCCTGTGTCTCACTCACCTTCCCTCTCTCCCTGTGTCTCACTCACCTTCCCTCTCAACTTCCCTCTCTCCCTGTGTCTCACTCACCTTCCCTCTCTCCCTGTGTCTCACTCACCTTCCCTCTCTCCCTGTGTCTCACTCACCTTCCCTCTCTCCCTGTGTCTCACTCACCTGCCCTCTCTCCCTGTATCTCACTCACGTTCCCTCTCTCCCTGTGTCTCACTCACCTTCCCTCTCTCCCTGTGTCTCACTCACCTTCCCTCTCAACTTCCCTCTCTCCCTGTGTCTCACTCACCTTCCTTCTCTCCCTGTGTCTCACTCACCTTCCCTCTTTCTCTCTGTCTCTCTCTCTCCAGGTGTATCTCTTGAGGACAGCCTCTCGCCACTCTGCCCCCGGAGCTGGGCTCTGCTGCCAGACTGGTTTCCCCGCTCTCAGTCCCCGGGCTGGGCAAGCCTCTGTTCCCGGTTCCCCCGATGCGGAAGTCGGCTCCGGTTCGGGAACAAGGTGACAGTGGCGGCCGCGGGGTCCTAAAGCCCGCCGAAATACTCCGACATCGAGAGAGACACTCCCCTCTCACACTGACCCAGGGACAGAGTGACCCAGAGACAGAGTGACCCTCACACTGACCCAGGGACAGAGTGACCCAGAGACAGAGTGACCCTCACACTGACCCAGGGACAGAGTGACCCAGAGACAGAGTGACCCTCACACTGACCCAGAGACAGAGTGACCCAGAGACAGAGTGACCCTCACACTGACCCAGGGACAGAGTGACCCAGAGACAGAGCGACTCTCACACTGACCCAGGGACAGAGTGACCCAGAGACAGAGTGACCCTCACAGTGACCCAGGGACAGAGTGACCCAGAGACAGAGAGACCCTCACACTGACCCAGGGACAGAGTGACCCAGTGACAGAGTGACCCTCATACTGACCCAGGGACAGAGTGACCCAGAGACAGAGCGACCCTCACACTGACCCAGAGACAGAGTAACCCAGAGACAGAGTGACCCTCACACTGACCCAGAGACAGAATGACCTTCACACTGACCCAGGGACAGAGTGACCCAGAGACAGAGTGACCCTCACACTGACCCAGAGACAGAGTAACCCTCACACTGACCCAGGGACAGAGTGACCCAGAGACAGAGACAGAGTGACCCTCACAGTGACCCAGGGACAGAGTGACCCAGAGACAGAGAGACCCTCACACTGACCCAGGGACAGAGTGACCCAGAGACAGAGTGACCCTCACACTGACCCAGGGACAGAGTGACCCAGAGACAGAGAGACCCTCACACTGACCCAGGGATAGAGTGACCCAGAGACAGAGTGACCCTCACACTGACCCAGGAACAGAGTGACCCAGAGACAGAGTGACCCTCACATTGACCCAGGGAGAGAGTGATCCAGAGACAGAGAGACCCTCACACTGACCCAGGGACAGAGTGACCCTCACACTGACCCAGGGACAGAGTGACCCAGAGACAGAGTGACCCTCACACTGACCCAGAAACAGAGTGACCCTCACACTGACCCAGGGACAGAGTGACCCTCACACTGACCCAGAGACAGAGTGACCCAGAGACAGAGTGACCCTCACACTGACCCAGGGACAGAGAGACCCTCACACTGACCCAGAGACAGAGTGACCGAGAGACAGAGTGACCCTCACACTGACCCAGGGACAGAGTGACCCTCACACTGACCCAAAGACAGAGTGACCCTCACACTGACCCAGGGACAGAGTGACCCTCACACTGACCCAGGGACAGAGTGACCCTCACACTGACCCAGAGACAGAGTGACCCAGAGACAGAGTGACCCTCACACTGACCCAGGGACAGAGAGACCCTCACACTGACCCAGGGACAGAGTGACCCAGAGACAGAGTGACCCTCACACTGACCCAGAGACAGAGTGACCCAGAGACAGAGTGACCCTCACACTGACCCATGGACAGAGTGACCCTCACACTGACCCAGAGACAGAGAGACCCTCACACTGACCCAGAGACAGAGTGACCGAGAGACAGAGTGACCCTCACACTGACCCAGGGACAGAGTGACCCTCACACTGACCCAAAGACAGAGTGACCCTCACACTGACCCAGGGACAGAGTGACCCTCACACTGACCCAGGGACAGAGTGACCCAGAGACAGAGTGACCCTCACACTGACCCAGAGACAGAGTGACCCAGAGACAGAGCGACCCTCACACTGACCCAGGAACAGAGTGACCGAGAGACAGAGTGACCCACACACTGACCCAGAGACAGGATGAACCTCACACTGATCCAGAGACAGAGTGACCCTCACACGGACCGAGGGACAGAGTGACCCTCACACGGACCCAGGGACAGAGTGACCCTCACACTGACCCAGCGACAGAGTTAACCTCACACACAGACCCCTCACACACCGGCCCCCTAACACACAGGGCCCTCATTCACAGGCCCATCACACACAGGCCCCTCGCACACCGACCCCTCGCACACCGACCCCTCACACACCGACCCCTCGCACACAGACCCCTCACACAAAGGCCCCTCGCACACTGACCCCTCACACAAAGGCCCCTCACACACAGACCCCTCGCACACCGACCCCGCGCACACAGGCCCCTCGCACACAGGCCCCTCGCACACAGGCCCCTCGCACACAGACCCCTCGCACACAGACCCCTCGCACACAGACCCCTCGCACACAGACCCCTCGCACACCGGCCCCGCGCACACAGGCCGATCGCACACAGGCCCCTCGCACACCGACCCCTCGCACACAGACCCCTCGCACACAGGCCCCTCGCACACCGACCCCTCAAACACCGACCCTTTGCACACAGACCCCAAGTACACAGACCCCTCGCACACAGGCCCCTCGCACACAGGCCCCTCCCACACAGGCCCCTCCCACACAGACCCCTCACACACCGACCCCTCACACACCGACCCCTCACACACCGGCCCCCTAACACACAGGGCCCTCATTCACAGGCCCTTCACACACAGGCCCCTCGTACACCAACCCCTCGCACACCGACCCCTCAGACACCGACCCCTCACACACCGACCCCTCGCATACAGACCCCTCACACAAAGGCCCCTCGCACACTGACCCCTCACACAAAGGCCCCTCACACACAGACCCCTCACACACAGACCCCTCGCACACCGACCCCTCGCACACAGACCCCTCGCACACCGGCCCCGCGCACACAGGCCGATCGCAGACAGGCCCCTCGCACACCGACCCCTCAGACACCGACCCCTCACACACAGGCCCCTCACACACAGGCCCCTCACACACCGGCCCCTCACACACCGGCCCCTCACACTTCGACCTCTCACACACAGACCCCTCACACACAGACCCCTCACACACAGACCCCTCACACACAGACCCCTCACACACAGACCCCTCACACACAGACCCCTCACACACAGACCCCTCACACACAGGCCCCTCCCACACAGGCCCCTCAGACACAGGCCCCTCGCACACAGGCCCCTCGCACACAGACCCCTCGCACACAGACCCCTCGCACACAGACCCCTCACACACAGACCCCTCACACACAGACCCCTCGCACACAGACCCCTCGCACACAGACCCCTCGCACACAGACCCCTCGCACACAGACCCCTCGCACACAGACCCCTCGCACACCGGCCCCGCGCACACAGGCCCCTCGCAAACAGGTCCCTCGCACACAGGCCCCTCGCACACAGGCCCCTCGCACACAGGCCGCTCGCACACAGACCCCTCACACACAGGCCCATCACACACAGACCCCTCACACACCGACCCCTCTCACACCGGCCCCTCGCACACCGACCTCTCGCACACAGACCCCTCGCACACAGACAACTCGCACACCGATCCCTCGCACACCGACCCCTCTCACACCGGCCCCTCGCACACCGACCCCTCGCACACAGACCCCTCGCACACAGACCCCTTGCACACCGACCCCTCGCACACAGGCCCCTCGCACACCGACCCCTCGCACACAGGCCCCTCGCACCCCGACCCCTCACATACAGGCCCCTCGCACACAGACCCCTCAAACGGACACCTTGCACACAGGCCCCTCGCACACAGACACCTCGCACACAGACCCCTCGCACACAGACCCCTCGCACACAGTCCCCTCAAACACTGACCCCTCAAACACCGACCCCTCAAACACCGACCACTCGCACGCAGTCCCCTCGCACACAGACCCCTCGCACAAAGGCCCCTCGCACACAGACCCCTCAAACCAACACCTCGCACACAGGCCCCTCGCACACAGACCCCTCGCACACAGACCCCTCGCACATAGGCCCCTCAAACACCGACCCCTCAAACACCGACCCCTCGAACGCAGACCCCTCGCACACAGTCCCCTCGCACACAGTCCCCTCGCACACAGACCCCTCGCACACAGGCCCCTCGCACACAGGCCCCTCGCACACCGACCCCTCAAACACCGACCCTTTGCACACAGACCCCAAGTACACAGACCCCTCGCACACAGGCCCCTCGCACACAGGCCCCTCCCACACAGGCCCCTCGCACACCGACCCCTCAAACACCGACCCTTTGCACACAGACCCCAAGTACACAGACCCCTCGCACACAGGCCCCTCCCACACAGGCCCCTCGCACACAGGCCCCTCGCACACAGACCCCTCACACACCGACCCCTCACACACCGACCCCTCACACACAGACCCCTCACACACCGGCCCCCTAACACACAGGGCCCTCATTCACAGGCCCCTCACACACAGGCCCCTCGCACACCGACCCCTCACACACCGACCCCTCGCACACCGACCCCTCACACAAAGGCCCCTCGCACACTGACCCCTCACACAAAGGCCCCTCACACAAAGGCCCCTCACACACAGACCCCTCGCACACCGACCCCTCGCACACCGGCCCCGCGCACACAGGCCCCTCGCACACAGGCCCCTCGCACACAGACCCCTCGCACACAGAACCCTCGCACACAGAACCCTCACAGACCGACCCCTCGCACACCGATCCCTCGCACAACGGCCCCGCGCACACAGGCCCCTCGCACACAGACCCCTCGCACACAGATCCCTCGCACACAGACCCCTCGCACACAGACCCCTCGCACACCGGCCCCGCGCACACAGGCCGATCGCACACAGGCCCCTCGCACACCGACCCCTCAGACACCGACCCCTCACACACAGGCCCCTCACACACAGGCCCCTCACACACAGGCCCCTCACACACCGGCCCCTCACACACCGGCCCCTCACACACCGGCCCCTCACACACCGGCCCCTCACACACCGGCCCCTCACACACAGACCCCTCACACACAGACCCCTCGCACACCGGCCCCGCGCACACAGGCCCTTCGCAAACAGGTCCCTCGCACACAGGCCCCTCGCACACAGGCCCCTCGCACACAGGCCCCTCGCACACAGGCCGCTCGCACACAGGCCGCTCGCACACAGACCCCTCGCACACAGGCCCATCACACACAGACCCCTCACACACCGACCCCTCTCACACCGGCTCCTCACACACCGGCCCCTCGCACACAGACCCCTCGCACACAGACAACTCGCACACCGATCCCTCGCACACCGACCCCTCTCACACCGGCCCCTCGCACACCGACCTCTCGCACACAGACCCCTCGCACACAGACAACTCGCACACCGATCCCTCGCACACCGACCCCTCTCACACCGGCCCCTCGCACACCGACCCCTCGCACACAGACCCCTCGCACACAGACAACTCGCACACCGACCCCTCGCACACCGACCCCTCGCACACAGACCCCTCGCACAAAGGCCCCTCGCACACAGACCCCTCAAACCAACACCTCGCACACAGGCCCCTCGCACACAGACCCCTTGCACACCGACCCCTCGCACAACGGCCCCTCGCACACAGGCCCCTCGCACACCGACCCCTCACATACAGGCCCCTCGCACACAGACCCCTCAAACGGACACCTTGCACACAGGCCCCTCGCACACAGACACCTCGCACACAGACCCCTCGCACACAGACCCCTCGCACACAGACCCCTCGCACACAGGCCCCTCAAACACTGACCCCTCAAACACCGACCCCTCAAACACCGACCCCTCGCACGCAGTCCCCTCGCACACAGACCCCTCGCACACAGACCCCTCGCACAAAGGCCCCTCGCACACAGACCCCTCAAACCAACACCTCGCACACAGGCCCCTCGCACACAGACCCCTTGCACACAGGCCCCTCGCACACAGACCCCTCGCACACAGACCCCTCGCACACAGACCCCTCGCACACAGGCCCCTCGCACACAGGCCCCTCGCACACAGGCCCCTCGCACACAGGCCCCTCGCACACAGACCCCTCGCACACAGACCCCTCGCACACAAGCCCCTCGCACACAGACCCCTCGCACACAGACCCCTCGCACACAGACCCCTCGCACACTGACCCCTCACACACCGACCCTGCGCACACAGGCCCCTCGCACACAGGCCCCTCATACAAAGGCCCCTCGCACACAGGCCCCTCGCACACCGACCCCTCGTACACAGGCCCGTCGCACACCGACCCCTCACATATAGGCCCTCGCACACAGACCCTTCAAACCGACACCTCGCACACAGGCCCCTCGCACACAGACCCCTCGCACACAGACCCCTCGCACACAGACCCCTCGCACACCGACCCCTCGAACACCGACCCCTCGCACACAGACCCCTCGCACACAGACCCCTCGCACACAGACCCCTCGCACACAGACCCCTCAAACACCGACCCCTCGCACACCGACCCCTCGCACACCGACCCCTCGCACACCGACCCCTCGCACACCGAACCCTCGCACACCGAACCCTCGCACACCGAACCCTCGCACACCGAACCCTCGCACACCGACCCCTCGCACACAGACCCATCGCACACCGACCCCTCGCACACCGACCCCTCGCACACCGACCCCTCTCACACCGGCCCCTCGCACACCGACCCCTCGCACACAGACCCCTCGCACACAGACAACTCGCACACAGACAACTCGCACACAGACAACTCGCACACCGACCACTCGCACACCGACCCCTCGCACACAGCCCCCTCGCACACAGCCCCCTCGCACACAGACCCCTCGCACACCGACCCCTCGCACACAGGCCCCTCGCACACCGACCCCTCGCACACAGGCCCCTCGCACACCGACCGCTCACATACAGGCCCCTCGCACACAGACCCCTCAAACGGACACCTTGCACACAGGCCCCTCGCACACAGACACCTCGCACACAGACCCCTCGCACACAGACCCCTCGCACACAGGCCCCTCAAACACTGACCCCTCAAACACCGACCCCTCAAACACCGACCCCTCGCACGCAGTCCCCTCGCACACAGACCCCTCGCGCACAGACCCCTCGCACAAAGGCCCCTCGCACACAGACCCCTCAAACCAACACCTCGCACACAGACCCCTCGCACACAGGCCCCTCGCACACAGACCCCTCGCACACAGGCCCCTCGCACACAGGCCCCTCGCACACCGGCCCCTCGCACACAGACCCCTCGCACACAGACCCCTCGCACACAAGCCCCTCGCACACAAGCCCCTCGCACACAGACCCCTCGCACACAGACCCCTCGCACACAGACCCCTCGCACACAGACCCCTCGCACACTGACCCCTCACACACAGGCCCCTCGCACACAGGCCCCTCGCACACAGGCCCCTCATACACAGGCCCCTCGCACACAGGCCTCTCGCACACCGACCCCTCGTACACAGGCCCGTCGCACACCGACCCCTCACATATAGGCCCCTCGCACACAGACCCTTCAAACCGACACCTCGCACACAGGCCCCTCGCACACAGACCCCTCGCACACAGACCCCTCGCACACAGACCCCTCGCACACAGACCCCTCAAACACCGACCCCTCGCACACCGACCCCTCGCACACCGAACCCTCGCACACCGACCCCTCGCACACAGACCCCTCGCACACAGACCCCTCGCACCCTCGCACACCGACCCCTCGCACACCGACCCCTCGCACACAGACTCCTCGCACACAGGCCCCTCGCACACAGACCCCTCGCACACCGACCCCTCGCACACCGACCCCTCGCACACAGACTCCTCGCACACAGGCCCCACACAGGCCCCTCGCACACAGGCCCCTCGCACACAGGCCCCTCGCACACCGACCCCTCGCACAATGGCCCCTCGCACACCGACCCCTCACACACAGGCCCCTCACACACAGGCCCCTCACACACCGGCCCCTCGCACACCGACCCCTCGCACACCGACCCCTCGCACACCGACGCCTCGCACACCGACCCCTCGCACACCGACCCCTCGCACACAGACTCCTCGCACACAGGCCCCTCCCACACAGGCCCCTCGCACACAGGCCCCTCGCACACAGGCCCCTCGCACACAGGCCCCTCGCACACAGGCCCCTCGCACACAGGCCCCTCGCACAACGGCCCCTCACACACCGACCCCTCACACACCGACCCCTCACACACCGACGCCTCACACACAGGCCCCTCACACACCGGCCCCTCACACACCGGCCCTTCGCACACAGACTCCTCGCACACAGGCCCCTCCCACACAGGCCCCTCGCACACAGGCCCCTCGCACACAGGCCCCTCGCACACCGACCCCTCACACACAGGCCCCTCACACACCGGCCCCTCACACACAGACACCTGGCACACAGACCCCTCGCACACAGGCCCCTCGCACACCGGCCCCTCGCACACAGGCCCCTCGCACACAAGCCCCTCGCACACAGACCCCTCGAACACAGACACCTCGCACACAGACCCCTCGCACACAAGCCCCTCGCACACAGACCCCTCGCACACAGGCCCCTCGCACACTGACCCCTCACACACCTACCCCGCGCAACAGGCCCCTCGCACACAGGCCCCTCATACACAGGCCCCTCGCACACAGGCCCCTCGCACACCGACCCCTCGTACACAGGCCCGTCGCACACCGACCCCTCACATATAGGCCCCTCGCACACAGACCCTTCAAACCGACACCTCGCACACAGGCCCCTCGAACACCGACCCCTCGAACACCGACCCCTCGCACACAGACCCCTCGCACACAGACCCCTCGCACACAGACCCCTCGCACACAGACCCCTCGAACACCGACCCCTCAAACACCGACCCCTCAAACACCGACCCCTCAAACACCGAACCCTCGCACACCGAACCCTCGCACACCGAACCCTCGCACACCGAACCCTCGCACACCGAACCCTCGCACACTGACCCCTCGCACACAGGCCCCTTACACACAGATCTCTCACACATCGACCTCTCACACACAGGCCCCTCACACACAGACCTCAAGTACATTGACCCCTCACACACCGACCCCTCGCACACCGACGCCTCGAACACTGACCCCTCGCACACCGACCCCTCGCACACCGACCCCTCGCACACAGACCCCTCACACACAGACCCCTCACACACAGACCCCTCACACACAGACCCCTCACACACAGAACTCTCACACACCGACCCCTCGCACACCGAACCCTCGCACACCGAACCCTCGCACACCGAACCCTCGCACACCGAACCCTCGCACACCGAACCCTCGCACACCGAACCCTCGCACACAGGCCCCTCGCACACAGGCCCCTCGCACACTGACCCCTCGCACACCGACCCCTCGCACACTGACCCCTCGCACACCGACCCCTCGCACACCGACCCCTCGCACACCGACCCCTCGCACACAGGCCCCTCGCACACAGGCCCCTCGCACACTGACCCCTCGCACACTGACCCCTCGCACACCGACCCCTCGCACACCGACCCCTCGCACACCGACCCCTCGCACACCGACCCCTCACACACCGACCCCTCACACACAGACCGCTCACACACAGACCCCTCACACACAGACCCCTCACACACAGACCCCTCTCACACTGACCCCTCGCACACCGAACCCTCGCACACCGAACCCTCGCACACAGGCCCCTCACACACTGACCCCTCGCACACAGACCCCTCGCACACCGACCCCTCGCACACCGACCCCTCGCACACAAGCCCCTCGCACACAGGCCCCCTGCACAAAGGCCCCTCACACACAGGCCCCTCACACACAGACCTCAAGTGCATTGACCCCTCGCACATAGGCCCCTCGCACACAGGCCCCCTGCACACAGGCCCCTCATACACAGGCCCCTCACACACCGACCCCTCGCACACCGACGCCTCGAACACCGACATCTCTCACACCGACCCCTCGCACACCAACCCCTCGCACACCGACCCCTCGCACACCGACCCCTCGCACACCGACCCCTCACACACCGGCCCCTCACACACCGGCCCCTCGCACACCGACCCCTCGCACACCGACCCCTCGCACACCGACCCCTCGCACACCGACCCCTCGCACACCGACCCCTCGCACACAGGCCCCTCGCACACAGGCCCCTCACACACCGACCCCTCACACACCGACCCCTCGCACACCGAACCCTCGCACACCGAACCCTCGCACACCGAACCCTCGCACACAGACCCCTCGCACACAGACCCCTCGCACACAGACTCCTCGCACACAGGCCCCTCACACACAGATCTCTCACACACCGACCCCTCAAACATCGACCTCTCACACACAGGCCCCTCACACACAGACCTCAAGTACATTGACCCCTCGCACACAGGCCCCTAGCACACAGACCCCTCGCACACCGACGCCTTGAACACCGACCCCTCGCACACCGACCCCTCGCACACAGACCCCTCGCACACAGGCCCCTCGCACACAGGCCCCTCGCACACAGGCCCCCTGCACACAGGCCCCTCACACACAGGCCCCCTGCACACAGGCCCCTCACACACAAGCCCCTTGCACACCGACGCCTCGAACACCGAACCCTCGCACACAGGCCCCTCACACACTGACCCCTCGCACACAGACCCCTCGCACACCGACGCCTTGAACACCGACCCCTCGCACACCGACCCCTCGCACACCGACCCCTCGCACACAGGCCCCTCGCACACAGGCCCCTCGCACACAGGCCCCCTGCACACAGGCCCCTCACACACAGGCCCCTTGCACACCGACGCCTCGAACACCGAACCCTCGCACACAGGCCCCTCACACACTGACCCCTCGCACACCGACCCCTCGCACACAGACTCCTCGCACACAGGCCCCTCACACACAGATCTCTCACACAACGACCCATCAAACATCAACCTCTCACACACAGGCCCCTCACACACAGACCTCAAGTACATTGACCCCTCGCACATAGGCCCCTCGCACACCGACCCCTCGCACACCGACCCCTCGCACACCGATCCCTCGCACACAGACCCCTCTCACACAGACCCCTCTCACACCGACCCCTCGCACACCGAACCCTCGCACACCGAACCCTCGCACACCGAACCCTCGCACACAGGCCCCTCACACACTGACCCCTCGCACACAGACCCCTCGCACACCGGCCCCTCGCACACAGGCCCCTCACACACAGATCTCTCACACACCGACCCCTCAAACATCGACCTCTCACACACAGGCCCCTCACACACAGGCCCCTCGCACACAGGCCCCCTGCACACAGGCCCCTCACACACAGGCCCCTTGCATACCGACGCCTCGAACACCGAACCCTCGCACACAGGCCCCTCACACACTGACCCCTCGCACACAGACCCCTCGCACACCGACCCCTCGCACACAGACTCCTCGCACACAGGCCCCTCACACACAGATCTCTCACACAACGACCCCTCAAACATCAACCTCTCACACACAGGCCCCTCACACACAGACCTCAAGTACATTGACCCCTCGCACATAGGCCCCTCGCACACCGACCCCTCGCACACCGACCCCTCGCACACCGATCCCTCGCACACCGATCCCTCGCACACAGACCCCTCGCACACAGACCCCTCTCACACAGACCCCTCTCACACAGACCCCTCGCACACCGACCCCTCGCACACAGACCCCTCGCACACCGGCCCCTCGCACACAGGCCCCTCACACACAGACCCCTCGCACACAGACCCCTCACACACAGACCCCTCTCACACAGACCCCTCGCACACTGACCCCTCGCACACAGACCCCTCGCACACCGGCCCCTCGCACACAGGCCCCTCACACACAGATCTCTCACACACCGACCCCTCAAACATCGACCTCTCACACACAGGCCCCTCACACACAGACCTCAAGTACATTGACCCCTCGCACACAGGCCCCTCGCACACAGGCCCCCTGCACACAGGCCCCTCACACACAGGCCCCTCACACACAGGCCCCTCGCACACAGGCCCCTCGCACACAGGCCCCTCGCACACCGACCCCTCGCACACCGACGCCTCGAACACCGACCCCTCGCACACCGACCCCTCGCACACCGACCCCTCGCACACAGACCCCTCGCACACAGACCCCTCGCACACAGGCCCCTCGCACACTGACCTCTCACACACCGACCTCTCACACACCGACCCCTCACACACAGGCCCCTCACACACCGACCCTTCACACACAGGCCCCTCACACACTGACCCCTCGCACACCGGTCCCTCGCACACAGGCCCCTCGCACACAGGCCCCTCGCACACAGGCCCCTCGCACACAGGCCCCTCACTCACCGACCCCTCGCACACAGGCCCCTCACACACCGATCCCTCGCACACAGACCCCTCGCACACAGACCCCTGGCACACAGACCCCTGGCACACAGACCCCTCGCACACAGACCCCTCGCACACAGACCCCTCGCACACTGGCCCCTCGCATACAGACCCCTCGCATACAGACCCCTCACACACCGAACCCTCGCACACAGGCCCCTCACACACAGGCCCCTCGCACACAGGCCCCCTGCACACAGGCCCCTCACACACAGGCCCCCTGCACACAGGCCCCTCACACACAAGCCCCTTGCACACCGACGCCTCGAACACCGAACCCTCGCACACAGGCCCCTCACACACTGACCCCTCGCACACAGACCCCTCGCACACCGACGCCTTGAACACCGACCCCTCGCACACCGACCCCTCGCACACAGGCCCCTCGCACACAGGCCCCTCGCACACAGGCCCCCTGCACACAGGCCCCTCACACACAGGCCCCTTGCACACCGACGCCTCGAACACCGAACCCTCGCACACAGGCCCCTCACACACTGACCCCTCGCACACCGACCCCTCGCACACAGACTCCTCGCACACAGGCCCCTCACACACAGATCTCTCACACAACGACCCATCAAACATCAACCTCTCACACACAGGCCCCTCACACACAGACCTCAAGTACATTGACCCCTCGCACATAGGCCCCTCGCACACCGACCCCTCGCACACCGACCCCTCGCACACCGATCCCTCGCACACAGACCCCTCACACACAGACCCCTCTCACACTGACCCCTCGCACACTGAACCCTCGCACACCGACCCCTCGCACACCGACCCCTCGCACACCGACCCCTCGCACACCGACCCCTCACACACAGACCCCTCACACACAGACCCCTCTCACACAGACCCCTCGCACACCGACCCCTCGCACACCGAACCCTCGCACACCGAACCCTCGCACACAGGCCCCTCACACACTGACCCCTCGCACACAGACCCCTCGCACACCGGCCCCTCGCACACAGGCCCCTCACACACAGATCTCTCACACACCGACCCCTCAAACATCGACCTCTCACACACAGGCCCCTCACACACAGGCCCCTCGCACACAGGCCCCCTGCACACAGGCCCCTCACACACAGGCCCCTTGCACACCGACGCCTCGAACACCGAACCCTCGCACACAGGCCCCTCACACACTGACCCCTCGCACACAGACCCCTCGCACACCGACCCCTCGCACACCGACCCCTCGCACACAGACTCCTCGCACACAGGCCCCTCACACACAGATCTCTCACACAACGACCCCTCAAACATCAACCTCTCACACACAGGCCCCTCACACACAGACCTCAAGTACATTGACCCCTCGCACATAGGCCCCTCGCACACCGACCCCTCGCACACCGACCCCTCGCACACCGATCCCTCGCACACCGACCCCTCGCACACAGACCCCTCTCACACTGACCCCTCGCACACTGAACCCTCGCACACTGAACCCTCGCACACCGATCCCTCGCACACAGACCCCTCACACACAGACCCCTCTCACACTGACCCCTCTCACACTGACCCCTCGCACACTGAACCCTCGCACACCGACCCCTCGCACACCGACCCCTCGCACACCGACCCCTCGCACACAGACCCCTCACACACAGACCCCTCTCACACAGACCCCTCGCACACCGACCCCTCGCACACCGACCCCTCGCACACCGAACCCTCGCACACCGAACCCTCGCACACTGACCCCTCGCACACAGACCCCTCGCACACCGGCCCCTCGCACACAGGCCCCTCACACACAGATCTCTCACACACCGACCCCTCAAACATCGACCTCTCACACACAGGCCCCTCACACACAGACCTCAAGTACATTGACCCCTCGCACACAGGCCCCTCGCACACAGGCCCCCTGCACACAGGCCCCTCACACACAGGCCCCTCACACACAGGCCCCTCACACACAGGCCCCTCACACACCGGTCCCTCGCACACAGGCCCCTCGCACACAGGCCCCTCGCACACAGGCCCCTCACTCACCGACCCCTCGCACACAGGCCCCTCACACACCGATCCCTCGCACACAGACCCCTCGCACACAGACCCCTGGCACACAGACCCCTGGCACACAGACCCCTCGCACACAGACCCCTCGCACACAGACCCCTCGCACACTGGCCCCTCGCATACAGACCCCTCGCATACAGACCCCTCACACACCGAACCCTCGCACACAGGCCCCTTACACACAGGCCCCTCACACACCGACCGCTCGCACACCGACCCCTCACTCACAGACCCCTCACACACCGAGGGGATATGAGTATAGGAGCAGGGAGTTCATACTGCAGTTGTACAGGGCCTTGGTGAGACCACACGTTGAATATTGTGTACAGTTTTGGTCTCCTAATCTGAGGAAGGATGTTCTTGCTATTGAGGGAGTGCAGAGAACGTTCATGCGGTTGATTCCGGAGATGAGAGGGTTGACTTATGAGGATAGGATTGAGTAGGTTGTGTCTCATCACATTAGAGTTCAGAAGAATGAGAGGTGATCTTCTCGAAACTTATAAGATAATGAGGGGGCTCGACAAGGTGGATGCTGAGAGGATATTTCCATTCATAGGGGAGACTAGAACTAGGGGGCATAGAAACATAGAAACTAGGTGCAGGAGTAGGCCATTCGGCCCTTCGAGCCTGCACCACCATTCAATAAGATCATGGCTGATCATTCACCTCAGTACCCCATTCCTGCTTTCTCTCCATACCCCTTGATCCCTTTAGCCATTAGGGCCACATCTAACTCCCTCTTGAATATATCCAATGAACTGCCCTCAACAACTTTCTGTGGTAGAGAATTCCACAGGTTAACAACTCTCTGAGTGAAGAAGTTTCTCCTCATTTCGGTCCTAAATGGCCTACCCCATATCCTTAGACTGTGACCTCTGGTTCTGGACTTCCTCAACATCGGGAACATTCTTCCTGCATCTAACCTGTCCAGTCCCGTCAGAGTTTTATATGTTTCTATGAGATCCCCTCTCATTCTTCTAAATTCCAGTGAATATAAGCCTAGTCGATCCAGTCTCTCCTCATATGTCAGTTTCTGCATATGCCAATATTTATCCCTCAACCAATGTCACTAAAAACAGACGATCTGCCCATTATCACATTGCTGTGTGTGGGAGCTTGCTGTGCACAAATTGCCTGCCGCGTTTCCCACATTACAACAGTGATTACACTCCAAAAAGGACTTCATTGGCTGTAAAGCGCTTTGAGACGTCCGATGGTCGTGAAAGGCGCTATATAAATGTAAGTCTTCCTTTCTTTAGGGAAGGAAACCTGCCGCCCTTACCTGGTTGGGCCTACACGTGACTCCAGTCCCACACCCAACGTGGTAGACCCTTAACTGCCCTCTGAAGCGTTTGGGGCGCCTTGAGGCTCTGGAAGGTGCGACAGAAATGTAAATTTGTTTTATTTTCATGAAATCAGCGATTAATCTCCTATTCTTGCAAATAAATGACATTTATTGATCATTCATGATTCATGAAGAGTCACTTCAGGAAAAACATAGAATATACTGCACAGAAACAGGTCCCTGCTGTAAGAGGGAGGGTTGTGTGTGGGGTGGTCTCTATGGGGGGGGGGGGGTCAGGTTCCCTCCTGACCAACTTGAGCGGTTCGAATCGCTCCCAATCCCTTGGGTTCTGTATTCTGGATTTATTTGGGGGGTGTGACAAAAGTGCAGAGGAAACTAGTTTTGATGCAAAGAACTTTGTTTTAACTAGTCAAGGTAATACAGACTTAGTACTCTCGTAAGAAAATACACGGCCAAACTTACAATCACTCTAATAAAGAACAATACAAGGAAAGGTACAAGGTCAAACTTATAATCACTCTAATAAAGAACAATACAAGGAAAGGTACAAGATCAAACTTACAATCACTCTAATAAAGAACAATACAAGGAAAGGTACAAGATCAAACTTATAACCACTCTAATAAAGAACCGTACACTACACATTCAAAGGAGGCTACAGTGAATTATACCTCCCACCTCCCAATACCTAATTCTAACTAGGTTAGACTCCAGGGCAGGCAGGGACTTATGCTTAGTAATCCTTTTGATAGTTAATGGTAGATGGTGATGTTCTTCCTTCCTTCAGGACTTCAAGACTGGAGAAGTTAGTTTACAACTGTCGCATTGTCTTGATGAGGCAGTTATACGATTTCAATGTTCTAATCTTAGCGCCAAATCTCTTCACAATCCTTTGTATAATTTTCGAGGGCTTGGTTCTTCTTTGTAATATTTTGCCGGGCTCGTTACAATTGATATGTCTTGGGTGGGTTTATGTTCGAAAACTGTTTCCTGATGGAAATATTAGTTTGGTAATTGCAATGTCCTTTTGTGCTTAGTCTTTCGCATACAGGCTGGATTGGGCCTCTTTGTGATGTATATGCTGAAATGGTTTGTCCAGACCCATGTTGATGGGGAGCTATCACTGGGTGATTTTGTGATAGTAATGTCTCTTGTGGCGTATTTTCAAATACTCATTCTTCCAGACAGGTTACCTCAGTCCTCACACCCAGACAGTTCCAATAATCAAGTGGGCTTCTTTTGTTCCCTAGGCCCGCCCACAGGCTTGAATTTGTCTTGTAAAAGTTCAGAATTCTATTCAAGTTTCTTCCATAAGCACTTTAGAGTTCCAAACTTTTCGGTAGATAGTCCCAAATTAAATTTCCTTTCGAATGAGCCCAAACACAGGGTGGGTTCTGGTGAATTTTGCTCTCTGCACTGCGCTGTTTATGTTCCACACAAGCCCCCTCCCACCCCTCTTCATCTCACCCCAACACCATATCCTTCTATTCCCTTCTCCCTCATGTCTTTATCCAGCTTCGCATTAAATACTATTCGCCTCAACCCACCCTTCTTGTGGTAGTGACTTCAACCTTCTCACCTCACTGGGTGAAGAAGCTTCTCCTGAATTCCCGCTTGGATTTATTAATGGCGAATCTAGGAATCAATGAAATCTCACTCCCAGGACTCCGACTGAAGAGGGCTTAGAACATTGAAGGCTGTCTGAGTTGCGTAATTTGCCAGAGTGCATCTTGTGTCGTTTATAATGTCAAATATTTCAGACTGTCATGAAGAGACCATATTGTATGGTTGTCCATTTGCGAGTGTTCACAGGACCTGGATACTCCCAGTATTCCCACCATAGGAGCAGGAGGAGGCCATTCATCCACTCGAGCCTGTTCCCCCATTCAATCAGATCTTGGCTGATCTGTACACAGGAACAGGAGGAGGACATTCAGCCCTTCGAGCCTATTACACAGGAACAGGAGGAGGACATTCAGCCCTTCGAGCCTGTTACACAGGAACAAGAGGAGGCCCATTCAGCCCCTCGAGCCTGTTACACAGGAACAGGAGGAGGCCCATTCAGCCCCTCGAGCCTGTTACACAGGAACAGGAGGAGGACATTCAGCCCTTCGAGCCTATTACACAGGAACAGGAGGAGGACATTCAGCCCTTCGAGCCTGTTACACAGGAACAGGAGGAGGACATTCAGCCCTTCGAGCCTGTTACACAGGAACAGGAGGAGGCCCATTCAGCCCTTCGAGCCTGTTACACAGGAACAGGGGGCCATTCAGCCCCTCGAGCCTGTTACACAGGAACAGGAGGAGGTCCATTCAGCCCCTCGAGCCTGTTACACAGGAACAGGTGGAGGCCCATTCAGCCCCTCGAGTCTGTTACATAGGAACAGGAGGAGGCCATTCAGCCCCTCGAGCATGTTACACAGGAACAGG
>NW_027251485.1:20249-45629 GCF_044704955.1 Pristiophorus japonicus
CAGAAATGTTCCGGACTCCTGGTGGGTCAGTGGCGGGTGGACTCCCTGCCGGAGGAGCTCAGGCCTTTTGCCTGGAGCACGACCCATCTCCTCTATCTGGGAGTCTACCTTAGCCCCGACGAGGGAGCCTGGCCGGCGAACTGGCAGGAGCTGGAGGCCAAGGTCGCCGCTCGCCTAGGGCGCTGGACAGGACTGCTCCGAGTGCTGTCCTACAGGGGTCGAGCGCTAGTCATAAACCAGCTGGTGGCCGCAATGTTGTGGTACCGGCTGGTCACTTTGACCCCTCCCCCTGCGTTTGTCGCCAAGATACAGAAGAAGCTGGTGGACTTCTTCTGGAACAACAGGAAGCACTGGGTCTCTGCTGCGGTCTTGAGTCTCCCGCTTGAGGAGGGCGGTCAGTCGTTGGTGTGCGTCAGCGCCCAGCTCGCGACTTTCCATCTTCAGACCCTGCAGAGATACCTTTACGTCAAGCCCCCTTCTAGGTGGTGTGCTCTGGCGAGGTATTTCTTCCGCCAGCAGCGCGACCTCAATTATGACACGCAGCTCCTGTTTGTGAACTTGAGGGGTGCCAGGACCGCCCTCCGGGAGCTGCCTGTCTTTTACAGGGACCTCATCAGGGTCTGGAACAAAGTCTCCACCAAGCGCAGCTCTCCGCCGGCTGGAGTGGCGGCTGTCCTGCAGGAGCCGTTGCTCGGGAATCCGTACCTCCACGGCCGAGGTTTTATGTGGCGGTCGGAAGAGAGGGCTGTGGCTGGTGAGGTGACCAGGGTCAGGGACCTGCTCGATGGCGGAGGAGCGGGCTGGATGGCGCCAGACACGCTGGCGCGGCGCCTAAATTCTGCCAACGTCCGCCACGCGGCCGATGCCATCGAGTCGCTAAAAACAGTTCTGGGCCCTGACTCCGTTAGGTGCATCGAGGAGGCTCAAGCACGTGGGGAGATCCCGTCCGAACTGACCCCCGTCCGGACGGAATTCCTCATCGGCGCCAAACCCCGGAACCTCCCTCGGGGACCGGCGCCTCACAACTTGAGCCGCCTCGGGGAAATCCCCTCCGCGCCTTTCAGTTCCGCGCGGAGGGGTTTCCTGTACGGGCTGCTCCTGCACACCCTCAACTTTGCCATCCTCGCCGGCCGTCCGGACACGCCATGGCGTACCATCTTGCCGTCCGGAGGAGACGGTGGTCCCCGATGGAGGGCACTCTACGCAGGGGTCCTCCCACTATTCATCAGGGACTTGGCCTGGAGGGTGGTGCACGGAGCAGTGCCGTGCAACAAATTTTTAAGCCGGTTCACGGACTCCCAGGCCGCCTGCAATTTCTGCGGTCTGGAAGAGTCCGTGTTCCATGTTTTTATGGATTGCACAAGATTGCAGCCCCTGTTTTATTATTTGAAGGGGCTGCTCCTGAAATTCTGGCTGCACTTCAGTCCCACTCTCCTGATCTTTGGGCACCCTGTGCAGAGGGGAGCGGGTAGGTCCGAGGGCCTCCTCGTAGGACTGCTCCTGGGCACGGCCAAGGGTGCCATCAGCCGGTCCAGGCAGCGGGCGGTCGAGGGGGTCATTCAACCTGACTGCCTGCCTCTCTTCAGCTCTTACATCCGGTCCAGGGTGTCCTTGGAGATGGAGCACGCGGTGTCCACCGGTACGCTCGCGGCCTTCCGCGAGAGGTGGGCACCGGAGGGACTGGAATGCATCATCACCCCCGGCAACCAAATTTTAATTTGATTTTACGTTTTAAAGTTTAATTTGTTTTAATTGCCGGTGCTTTTAGTGTCCCCTTCCCTTTTATAGGGGGCACTGGAAAAATGTGATTTTAGCGCCCCAAAAAAAGAAAAAAAAAAAAATGAAAAACACAAAAAAAAAGGAAAAAAGGGCCTTGTAAATGTCTGGTGTGTCACCCAGGTCGGGTGGCACGGTTTAATGTTTTATGTTTTTGCAGGTGAACTCCAAAAAGAGTTTCATGCACAAGGAACCCCAGGTCCCTCTGCACCACAGCATGTTGTAATTTCTCCCCATTCAAATAATATTCCCTTTTACTGTTTTTTTCCCAAGGTGAATGACCTCACACTTTCCGACATTGTATTCCATCTGCCAAACCTTCGCCCATTCGCTTAACCTATCCAAATCTCTTTGCAGCCTCTCTGTGTCCTCTACACAACCTGCTTTCCCACTAATCTTCGTGTCATCTGCAAATTTTGTTACACTACACTCTGTCCCCTCCTCCAGGTCATCTATGTATATTGTAAACAGTTGTGGTCCCAGCACTGATCCCTGTGGCACACCACTAACCACCGATTTCCAACCGGAAAAGGACCCATTTATCCCGACTCTCTGCTTTCTGTTAGCCAGCCAATTCTCTATCCATGCTAATACATTTCCTCTGACTCCGCGTACCTTTATCTTCTGCAGTAACCTTTTGTGTGGCACCTTATCGAATGCCTTTTGGAAATCTAAATACACCACATCCATCGGTACACCTCTATCCACCATGCTCGTTATATCCTCAAAGAATTCCAGTAAATTAGTTAAACATGATTTCCCCTTCATGAATCCATGTTGCGTCTGCTTGATTGCACTATTCCTATCTAGATGTCCCGCTATTTCTTCCTTAATGATAGTTTCAAGCATTTCCCCACTACAGATGTTAAACTAACCGGCCTATTGCCTGCCCCTTTTTTTAAGGGCGTGAAAGATTGGGGTGTATATATATATATATATATAAATGTTATAAATTTAATAAATAAACGAGTGATAGAAAAAAATAATATATAGTCATAACCATTCAATAACAAGTGTGTAATAAATAAATACAATATATAAAATTCAGGACATTAAAATGCATTAAAAAAGCATGGGCAAAATCAAAGCGTGGATAAACAAAGACGTTTATCTTGAGCCTTTCACGACCATCATCATCATGGCAGTCCCTCACATCGAAAATAACTTGCTTCCACGCCAAAAAGGGATGAGTTCACAGGTGTCTCAGCGAAGGACCTGATATTCCAGGTCCCGGACTGCATGTTGAAGGGTGGAAGATGCCTGTGTGTGGATTATTTTAACGTGGGTTGACCGTTGTACACCAGCCACCACACGGGCCTGACAGAGCGAGGTCTTGGTCCAGGGGCAAGGATTAACCAAGACGACTGGAGACCAGCTCTGCTGCACGGACCTAGTGCGCACACACATATCGCACAGTGTGGGCTGGTCCATGCTACCCCCTAGGCCCCAGATTCAGCCTCTCCTGGGCCCCGGTCACTTCCCTCTACGGACTGTCGCCGCTCCTTCGCCCCACCTGCTGTGCCTGCCCGCACTACAGTCAGCGACCTGGCTTCTTAGCCGTCGCCCACCTGCAGCATGACGCGCTGCTCCCTGCAGCGGTATGCCACCACACGCTGCTCCCTCCAAAGGCCCCGGCCTGCTGATGGTCTTACAGGCCGGGACTGCGCCGATTTCCAGGCTAGGCCGCCACACACTGCTCCCTGTTGCACGCTGCTCACCACCACCCGACATCCCAAAGCACGTCACACTAACTGAAGCACTTTTTGACAAAAGCAAAGCACTGTGGATGCTGGAATCTGGAATAACAGCAGAGAATGCTGGAAATCTCAGCGGGTCAGGCAGTATCTGTGGAGAGGAAGCAGAGTTAACGTTTCCGGTCGATGACCCTTGGTCAGAACTGGAGAGTGTTGGGAAAGGACAGATTCTGAAGGAGCACTGAAAGGGGGAGGGGGAGAAAGAACAAAAGGGAAGGTCTGTGATCGGGGGGGGGGGGAAGGCAGGAGAGATTAGAGAGACAAAAGGGAGGATGGGCCGAATTCAAATGGTAATGGCAGGAGTTAGTCGAGATAGGGTGTGAATGGTGGTTGAAGTGTAGTCACTGTTGTAATGTGGGAAACGCAGCAGCCAATATGCGCACAGCAAGATCCCACAGACAGCAATGTGATCATGACCAAATCATCAGTTTCAGTGATGTTGATCAAGGGATAAATATTGGCCCCAGGACACCGGGGAGAACTCCCTGATCTTCTTTGAAATAATGCCGCGGGATCATTTTTTTAAAAATTATTTATTTATTTGGTCTGGAAATGAGGAGGGTCAGCATTTACTGTGAAGCATGCCACACACACTCGATATACAGGGTGGGGCCGCTCCCTCCTTCATTTCCAAACCAAATCAAAAGATAAATAAAATTCTGCACTGTATAGACTCATAGATTGGTTACAGTCCAGGAGGAAGCCATTCGGCCCGTCCAGCCCGTGCCGGCTCTCTGCAAGAGCACCTCAGCCAGTCCCACTCCCCCGCCCCTTCCCCGTGGCCCTGCTAATCCCTTTCCTTCAGGCACTTATCCAACTCCCTTTTGAAAGCCACGATGGAGTCTGCCTCCCCCACCCTCTCAGGCCGTGCATTCCCGATCCTAACCACTCGCTGCGTAAATACGTTGTTCCTCGTGTCGCCCTTGGTTCTTCTGTCAATCACCTTAAATCTGTGTCCTCTGGTTCTCCACCCTTCCACCAATGGGAACAGTTTCTCTCTCTATCTACTCTCTCTCGACTCTGAATATATAAAATTCATTGAATAAAAATGCATTAAAAAAATGCATTGGAGAAATGCATATGCTCTATATAAACACACACATTGTTGTCGGCCACTGAGAAAGTCATCGCAAGAATCCTCCTCAATCATCTCCTGCCTGTGGCTGAGGAGTTCCTCCCGGAGTCACAGTGCGGATTCCGTCCACTGCGGGGTACATCGGACATGATCTTCACCGCGCGACAACTATAAGAAATGCAGGGAGCAGCACCAACCCTTGTACATGGCCTTCTTTGACCTCACAAAGGCCTTAGACATTGTTAACCGCGAGGGACTATGGAGCGCCCTCCTCAAGTTCGGCTGCCCCCAAAAGTTTGTCACCATCCTCCGTCTGCTCCGCGACGACATGCAGGCCGTGATCCTGACCAACGGATCCACCACAGTCCCGATCCACGTCCGGACCGGGGTCAAACAGGGCTGTGTCATCACACCAATACTCTTCTCGATCTTCCTCACTGCAATGCTCCACCTCACACTCAACAAGCTCTCCACTGGAGTGGAGCTAAACTATAAAACCAGTGGGAACCTGTTCAACCTTCGTCGCCTTCAGGCTCGATCCAAGGTCGTCCCATCCTCTGTCATCGAGCTACAGTACGTGGACGACGCTTGTGTCTGCGCACACTCAGAGGCCGAACTCCAAGCCATCGTCAACACCTTCACCGAAAGCATGGGCCTTACACTAAACATCCATTCGACAAAGGTCCTCCACCAACCTGACCCCCCCCCCCCCCCACACACACAGCACTGCCCCCCAGTCATCAAAATCCATGGTGAGGCCTTGTACAACGTGGACCATTTTCCATACCTCAGGCACCTACTAACAGCAAGGGCAGACATTGATGATGAGATCCAACACCGCCTCCAGTGTACCAGTGCAGCCTTCGGTCGCCTGAGGAAGAGTGTATTCGAAGACCAGGCCCTCAAATCTGGCACCAAGCTCATGGTCGACAGGGCTGTAGTGATACACCCCCGCCTGTATGGCTCAGAGACATGGACCATATGCAGTAGACACCTCAAATCGCTGGAGAAATACCACCAACGCTGTCTCCGCAAGATCCTGAAAATCCCCTGGGAGGACAGACGCACCAACATCAGTGTTCTCGATCAGGCCAACATCACCAGCATTGAAGCACTGACCACTCTCGATCAGTTCCGTTGGGCGGGCCACATTGTCCGCATACCCGACACAAGGCTCCCAAAGCAAGCGCTCTACTCGGAACTCCTACATGGCAGGTGATTCGCAGGTGGGCGAATCACAGGAAACGTTACAAGGACACCCTCAAAGCCTCCCTGATAAAGTGCAACATCCCCACCGACACCTGGGAATCCCTGGCCAAAGACCACCCTCAGTGGAGGAAGTGCATCCGGGAGGGCGCTGAGCACCTCGAGTCTCGTCGCCGAGAGCGTGCAGAGACCAAGCGCAGGCAGCGGAAGGAGTGTGCGGCAAACCAGTCCCACCCTCCCCTTCCCTCAACCACTGTCTGTCCCACCTGTGACAAGGACTGTGGCTCTCGTATTGGACTGTTCAGTCACCTGAGAACTCACTTTTAGAGTGGAAGCAAGTCTTCCTCGATTTCGAGGGACTGCCTATGATGATGAAGGTGATAAATTCTTAAATAAACAGGCTGAAGATGAATATTGTTCTGTTAATCAATAATCTGTAAATAAAAGGGAGGATGAGAAATATACAGCAAATACATTGAATAAAACAGGCGGTGAAAATTAATATCGTTTTAAAAATTATCTGAAGCTCGAGAAATATTCAAACAGTTATTAAATAGAAACAGCTTCAAGAGATACAGTTCTAACAATGAATTAATAATTATCGGCTAAAGATGTTTCGGTGAAAAGAAAGGTAAGCGTTTATGAAGCAATAGTTATCCCATTTTACTAACCAGATATGAATATTGGAACAGGAGAATAGTTGACAAGCAATGGAGTGAAGATCTAATTGATTGGGGGAACAGGCTCGAGGGGCTGAATGGCCCCCTCCTGTTCCTGTGTAACAGGCTCGAGGGGCTGAATGGCCCCCTCCTGTTCCTGTGTAACAGGCTCGAGGGGCTGAATGGGCCTCCTCCTGTTCCTGTGTAACAGGCTCGAGGGGCTGAATGGGCCTCCTCCTGTTCCTGTGTAACAGGCTTGAGGGGTGAATGGGCCTCCTCCTGTTCCTGTGTAACATGCTCGAGGGGCTGAATGGCCTCCTCCTGTTCCTATGTAACAGACTCGAGGGGCTGAATGGGCCTCCACCTGTTCCTGTGTAACAGGCTCGAGGGGCTGAATGGGCCTCCTCCTGTTCCTGTGTAACAGGCTCGAGGGGCTGAATGGCCCCCTGTTCCTGTGTAACAGGCTCGAGGGGCTGAATGGGCCTCCTCCTGTTCCTGTGTAACAGGCTCGAGGGGCTGAATGGGCCTCCTCCTGTTCCTGTGTAACAGGCTCGAGGGGCTGAATGGGCCTCCTCCTGTTCCTGTGTAACATGCTCGAGGGGCTGAATGGGCCTCCACCTGTTCCTGTGTAACAGGCTTGAGGGGCTGAATGGGCCTCCTCCTGTTCCTGTGTAACAGGCTCGAGGGGCTGAATGGGCCTCCTCCTGTTCCTGTGTAACAGGTTCGAGGGGCTGAATGGCCTCCTGTTCCTGTGTAACAGGCTCGAGGGGCTGAATGGGCCTCCTCCTGTTCCTGTGTAACAGGCTCGAAGGGCTGAATGGGCCTCCTCCTGTTCCTGTGTAACAGGCTCGAAGGGCTGAATGTCCTCCTCCTGTTCCTGTGTAACAGGCTCGAGGGGCTGAATGGGCCTCCTCCTGTTCCTGTGTAACAGGCTCGAGGGGCTGAATGGGCCTCCTCCTGTTCCTGTGTAACAGGCTCGAGGGGCTGAATGGGCCTCCTCTTGTTCCTGTGTAACAGGCTCGAAGGGCTGAATGTCCTCCTCCTGTTCCTGTGTAATAGGCTCGAAGGGCTGAATGTCCTCCTCCTGTTCCTGTGTACAGATCAGCCAAGATCTGATTGAATGGGGGAACAGGCTCGAGTGGATGAATGGCCTCCTCCTGCTCCTATGGTGGGAATACTGGGAGTATCCAGGTCCTGTGAACACTCGCAAATGGACAACCATACAATATGTTCTCTTCATGACAGTCTGAAATATGTGACATTATAAACGACACAAGATGCACTCTGGCAAATTACGCAACTCAGACAGCCTTCAATGTTCTAAGCCCTCTTCAGTCGGAGTCCTGGGAGTGAGATTTCATTGATTCCTAGATTCGCCATTAATAAATCCAAGCAGGAATTCAGGAGAAGCTTCTTCACCCAGCGAGGTGAGAAGGTTGAAGTCACTACCACAAGAAGGGTGGGTTGAGGCGAATAGTATTTAATGCGAAGCTGGATAAAGACATGAGGGAGAAGGGAATAGAAGGATATGGTGTTGGGGTGAGATGAAGAGGGGTGGGAGGGGGCTTGTGTGGAACATAAACAGCGCAGTGCAGAGAGCAAAATTCACCAGAACCCACCCTGTGTTTGGGCTCATTCGAAAGGAAATTTAATTTGGGACTATCTACCGAAAAGTTTGGAACTCTAAAGTGCTTATGGAAGAAACTTGAATAGAATTCTGAACTTTTACAAGACAAATTCAAGCCTGTGGGCGGGCCTAGGGAACAAAAGAAGCCCACTTGATTATTGGAACTGTCTGGGTGTGAGGACTGAGGTAACCTGTCTGGAAGAATGAGTATTTGAAAATACGCCACAAGAGACATTACTATCACAAAATCACCCAGAGATAGCTCCCCATCAACATGGGTCTGGACAAACCATTTCAGCATATACATCACAAAAGAGGCCCAATCCAGCCTGTATGCGAAAGACTAAGCACAAAAGGACATTGCAATTACCAAACTAATATTTCCATCAGGAAACAGTTTTCGAACATCAACCCACCCAAGACATATCAATTGTAACGAGCCCGGCAAAATATTACAAAGAAGAACCAAGCCCTCGAAAATTATACAAAGGATTGTGAAGAGATTTGGCGCTAAGATTAGAACATTGAAATCGTATAACTGCCTCATCAAGACAAGGCGACAGTTGTAAACTAACTTCTCCAGCCTCGAAGTCTTGAAGTCCTGAAGGAAGGAAGAACATCACCATCTACCATTAACTATCAAAAGGATTACTAAGCATAAGTCCCTGCCTGCCCTGGAGTCTAACCGAGCTAGAATTAGGTATTGGGAGGTGGGAGGTATAATTCACTGTAGCCTCCTTTGAATGTGTAGTGTACGGTTCTTTATTAGAGTGGTTATAAGTTTGATCTTGTACCTTTCCTTGTATTGTTCTTTATTAGAGTGATTGTAAGTTTGATCTTGTACCTTTCCTTGTATTGTTCTTTATTAGAGTGATTATAAGTTTGACCTTGTACCTTTCCTTGTATTGTTCTTTGTTAGAGTGATTGTAAGTTTGGCCGTGTATTTTCTTACGAGAGTACTAAGTCTGTATTACCTTGACTGCAGTCAGAATCAGGGGAAGTCATAACGGGGAACAAAGAAATGGCGGACCAATTGAACAAGTACTTTGGTTCGGTATTCACGAAGGAGGACACGAACAACCTTCCGGTTATAAAAGGGGTCGGGGGGTCTAGTAAGGAGGAGGAACTGAGGGAAATCCTTATTAGCCGGGAAATTGTGTTGGGGAAATTGATGGGATTGAAGGCCGATAAATCCCCAGGGCCTGATGGACTGCATCCCAGAGTACTTAAGGAGGTGGCCTTGGAAATAGTGGATGCGTTGACAGTCATTTTCCAACATTCCATTGACTCTGGATCAGTTCCTATGGAGTGGAGGGTAGCCAATGTAACCCCACTTTTTAAAAAAGGAGTGAGAGAGAAAACAGGGAATTATAGACCGGTCAGCCTGACATCGGTAGTGGGTAAAATGATGGAATCAATTATTAAGGATGTCATAGCAGTGCATTTGGAAAGAGGTGACATGATAGGTCCAAGTCAGCATGGATTTGTGAAAGGGAAATCATGCTTGACAAATCTTCTGGAATTTTTTGAGGATGTTTCCAGTAGAGTGGATAAGGGAGAACCAGTTGATGTGGTATATTTGGACTTTCAGAAGGCGTTCGACAAGGTCCCACACAAGAGATTGATGTGCAAAGTTAGAGCACATGGGATTGGGGGTAGTGTACTGACATGGATTGAGAACTGGTTGTCAGACAGGAAGCAAAGAGTAGGAGTAAATGGGTACTTTTCAGAATGGCAGGCAGTGACTAGTGGGGTACCGCAAGGTTCTGTGCTGGGGCCCCAGCTGTTTACACTGTACATTAATGATTTAGATGAGGGGATTAAATGTAGTATCTCCAAATTTGCGGATGACACTAAGTTGGGTGGCAGTGTGAGCTGCGAGGAGGATGCTGTGAGGCTGCAGAGCGACTTGGATAGGTTAGGTGAGTGGGCAAATGCATGGCAGATGAAGTATAATGTGGATAAATGTGAGGTTATCCACTTTGGTGGTAAAAACAGAGAGACAGACTATTACCTGAATGGTGACAGATTAGGAAAAGGGGAGGTGCAAAGAGACCTGGGTGTCATGGTATATCAGTCATTGAAGGTTGGCATGCAGGTGCAGCAGGCGGTTAAGAAAGCAAATGGCATGTTGGCCTTCATAGCAAGGGGATTTGAGTACAGGGGCAGGGAGGTGTTGCTACAGTTGTACAGGGCATTGGTGAGGCCACACCTGGAGTATTGTGTACAGTTTTGGTCTCCTAACCTGAGGAAGGACATTCTTGCTATTGAGGGAGTGCAGCGAAGGTTCACCAGACTGATTCCCGGGATGGCGGGACTGACCTATCAAGAAAGACTGGATCAACTGGGCTTGTATTCACTGGAGTTCAGAAGAATGAGAGGGGACCTCATAGAAACATATAAAATTCTGACGGGGTTAGACAGGTTAGATGCAGGAAGAATGTTCCCAATGTTGGGGAAGTCCAGAACCAGGGGTCACAGTCTAAGGATAAGGGGTAAGCCATTTAGGACCGAGATGCGGAGGAACTTCTTCACCCAGAGAGTGGTGAACCTGTGGAATTCTCTACCACAGAAAGTTGTTGAGGCCAATTCACTAATTATATTCAAAAAGGAGTTAGATGAGGTCCTTACTGCTAGGGGGATCAAGGGGTATGGCGAGAAAGCAGGAATGGGGTACTGAAGTTGAATGTTCAGCCATGAACTCATTGAATGGCGGTGCAGGCTAGAAGGGCCGAATGGCCTACTCCTGCACCTATTTTCTATGTTTCTATGTTTCTATGTTTGACTAGTTAAAACAAAGTTCTTTGCATCAAAACTAGTTTCCTCTGCACTTTTGTCACACCCCCCAAATAAATCCAGAATACAGAACCCAAGGGATTGGGAGCGATTCGAACCGCTCAAGTTGGTCAGGAGGGAACCTGACCCCCCCCCCCATAGAGACCACCCCACACACAACCCTCCCTCTTACAGCAGGGACCTGTTTCTGTGCAGTATATTCTATGTTTTTCCTGAAGTGACTCTTCATGAATCATGAATGATCAATAAATGTCATTTATTTGCAAGAATAGGAGATTAATCGCTGATTTCATGAAAATAAAACAAATTTACATTTCTGTCGCACCTTCCAGAGCCTCAAGGCGCCCCAAACGCTTCAGAGGGCAGTTAAGGGTCTACCACGTTGGGTGTGGGACTGGAGTCACGTGTAGGCCCAACCAGGTAAGGGCGGCAGGTTTCCTTCCCTAAAGAAAGGAAGACTTACATTTATATAGCGCCTTTCACGACCATCGGACGTCTCAAAGCGCTTTACAGCCAATGAAGTCCTTTTTGGAGTGTAATCACTGTTGTAATGTGGGAAACGCGGCAGGCAATTTGTGCACAGCAAGCTCCCACACACAGCAATGTGATAATGGGCAGATCGTCTGTTTTTAGTGACATTGGTTGAGGGATAAATATTGGCATATGCAGAAACTGACATATGAGGAGAGACTGGATCGACTAGGCTTATATTCACTGGAATTTAGAAGAATGAGAGGGGATCTCATAGAAACATATAAAACTCTGACGGGACTGGACAGGTTAGATGCAGGAAGAATGTTCCCGATGTTGAGGAAGTCCAGAACCAGAGGTCACAGTCTAAGGATATGGGGTAGGCCATTTAGGACCGAAATGAGGAGAAACTTCTTCACTCAGAGAGTTGTTAACCTGTGGAATTCTCTACCACAGAAAGTTGTTGAGGGCAGTTCATTGGATATATTCAAGAGGGAGTTAGATGTGGCCCTAATGGCTAAAGGGATCAAGGGGTATGGAGAGAAAGCAGGAATGGGGTACTGAGGTGAATGATCAGCCATGATCTTATTGAATGGTGGTGCAGGCTCGAAGGGCCGAATGGCCTACTCCTGCACCTAGTTTCTATGTTTCTATGCCCCCTAGTTCTAGTCTCCCCTATGAGTGGAAATATCCTCTCAGCATCCACCTTGTCGAGCCCCCTCATTATCTTATAAGTTTCGAGAAGATCACCTCTCATTCTTCTGAACTCTAATGTGATGAGACACAACCTACTCAATCCTATCCTCATAAGTCAACCCTCTCATCTCCGGAATCAACCGCATGAACGTTCTCTGCACTCCCTCAATAGCAAGAACATCCTTCCTCAGATTAGGAGACCAAAACTGTACATAATATTCAACGTGTGGTCTCACCAAGGCCCTGTACAACTGCAGTATGAACTCCCTGCTCCTATACTCATATCCCCTCGGTGTGTGAGGGGTCTGTGAGTGAGGGGTCGGTGTGCGAGCGGTCGGTGTGTGAGGGGCCTGTGTGCGAGGGTTCGGTGTGTGAGGGGTCTGTATGCGAGGGGTCTGTATGCGAGGGGCCAGTGTGCGAGGGATCGGTGTGCGAGGGGTCGGTGTGCGAGGGGTCTGTGTGCGAGGGGTCTGTGTGCGAGGGGTCTGTGTGGGAGGGGCCTGTGTGCGAGGGGCCTGTGTGCGAGGGGCCTGTGTGCGAGGGACCGGTGTGCGAGGGGTCAGTGTGTGAGGGGCCTGTGTGTGAAGGGTCGGTGTGTGAGGGGCCTGTGTGTGAGGGGTCGGTGTGTGAGAGGTCGGTGTGTGAGAGGTCGGTGTGTGAGAGGTCGGTGTGCGAGGGGTCTGTGTGCGAGGGGTCTGTGTGCGAGGGGTCTGTGTGCGAGGGGTCTGTGTGCGAGGGGTCTGTGTGCGAGGGGTCGGTGTGCGAGGGGTCGGTGTGCGAGGGGTCGGTGTGCGAGGGGTCGGTGTGCGAGGGGTCGGTGTTCGAGGCGTCGGTGTGCGAGGGGTCGGTGTGCGAGGGGCCTGTGTGCGAGGGGCCTGTGTGCGAGGGGCCTGTGTGCGAGGGGCCTGTGTGCGAGGGGCCTGTGTGTGAGGGGCCTGTGTGCAGGGGGCCTGTGTACAAGGGGCCTGTGTGCGAGGGGTCAATGTACTTGAGGTCTGTGTGTGAGGGGCCTGTGTGTGAGAGGTCGATGTTTGAGGGGTCGGTGTGTGAGAGATCTGTGTGTGAGGGGCCTGTGTGCGAGGGGCCAGTGTGCGAGGGGCCTGTGTGCGAGGGGTCGGTGTGCGAGGGGTCGGTGTTCGAGGCGTCGGTGTGCGAGGGGTAGGTGTGCAAGGGGCCTGTGTGCGAGGGGCCTGTGTGCGAGGGGTCTGTGTGCGAGGGGTCTGTGTGCGAGGGGTCGGTGTGCGAGGGGTCGGTGTGCGAGGGGTCGGTGTTCAAGGCGTCGGTGTGCGAGGGGTCGGTGTGCGAGGGGCCTGTGTGTGAGGGGCCTGTGTGCAGGGGGCCTGTGTACAAGGGGCCTGTGTGCGAGGGGTCAATGTACTTGAGGTCTGTGTGTGAGGGGCCTGTGTGTGAGAGGTCGATGTTTGAGGGGTCGGTGTGTGAGAGATCTGTGTGTGAGGGGCCTGTGTGCGAGGGGCCAGTGTGCGAGGGGCCTGTGTGCGAGGGGTCGGTGTGCGAGGGGTCGGTGTTCGAGGCGTCGGTGTGCGAGGGGTAGGTGTGCAAGGGGCCTGTGTGCGAGGGGCCTGTGTGCGAGGGGTCTGTGTGCGAGGGGTCTGTGTGCGAGGGGTCGGTGTGCGAGGGGTCGGTGTGCGAGGGGTCGGTGTTCAAGGCGTCGGTGTGCGAGGGGTCGGTGTGCGAGGGGCCTGTGTGTGAGGGGCCTGTGTGCAGGGGGCCTGTGTGCTAGGGGCCTGTGTGCGAGGGGGTCAATGTACTTGAGGTCTGTGTGTGAGGGGCCTGTGTGTGAGAGGTCGATGTTTGAGGGGTCGGTGTGTGAGAGATCTGTGTGTGAGGGGCTTGTGTGCGAGGAGTCTGTGTGCGAGGGGTCGGTGTGCGAGGGGTCTGTGTGCGAGGGGTCAGTGTGTGAGGGGCCTGTGTGCGAGGGTTCGGTGTGCGAGGGTTCGGTGTGCGAGGGGTCTGTGTGTGAGGGGTCTGTGTGTGAGGGGTCTGTGTGTGAGGGGTCTGTGTGCGAGGGGTCGGTGTGCGAGGGGTCGGTGTGCGAGGGGTCGGTGTGCGAGGGGTCGGTGTGCGAGGGGTCGGTGTGCGAGGGGTCGGTGTGCGAGGGGTCGGTGTGCGAGGGGTCGGTGTGCGAGGGGTCTGTGTGCGAGGGGTCTGTGTGCGAGGGTTCGGTGTGCGAGGGTTCGGTGTGCGAGGGTTCGGTGTGCGAGGGTTCGGTGTGCGAGGGGTCGGTGTGCGAGGGGTCGGTGTGCGAGGGGTCTGTGTGTGAGGGGTCTGTGTGCGAGGGGTCTGTGTGCGAAGGGTCGGTGTGCGAGGGGTCGGTGTGCGAGGGGTCGGTGTGCGAGGGGTCAGTGTGAGAGGGGTCTGTGTGTGAGGGGTCTGTGTGCGAGGGGTCGGTGTGCGAGGGATCGGTGTGCGAGGGGTCGGTGTGCGAGGGGTCGGTGTGCGAGGGGCCTATGTGCGAGGGGTCAATGTACTTGAGGTCTGTGTGTGAGCGGCCTGTGTGTGAGAGGTCGATGTTTGAGGGGTCGTTGTGTGAGAGATCTGTGTGTGAGGGTCCTGTGTGCGAGGAGTCTGTGTGCGAGGGGTCGGTGTGCGAGGGGTCTGTGTGCGAGGGGTCAGTGTGTGAGGGGCCTGTGTGCGAGGGTTCGGTGTTCGAGGCGTCGGTGTGCAAGGGGCCTGTGTGTGAGGGGCCTGTGTGTGAGGGGCCTGTGTGCAGGGGGCCTGTGTGCGAGGGGCCTGTGTGCGAGGGGTCTGTGTGCGAGGGGTCGGTGTGCGAGGGGTCGGTGTTCAAGGCGTCGGTGTGCGAGGGGTCGGTGTGCGAGGGGCCTGTGTGCGAGGGGTCAATGTACTTGAGGTCTGTGTGTGAGGGGCCTGTGTGTGAGAGGTCGATGTTTGAGGGGTCGGTGTGTGAGAGATCTGTGTGTGAGGGGCTTGTGTGCGAGGAGTCTGTGTGTGAGGGGTCTGTGTGTGAGGGGTCTGTGTGTGAAGGGTCGGTGTGCGAGGGGTCGGTGTGCGAGGGGTCGGTGTGCGAGGGTTCAGTGTGCGAGGGTTCAGTGTGCGAGGGGTCAGTGTGAGAGGGGTCTGTGTGTGAGGGGTCTGTGTGCGAGGGGTCGGTGTGCGAGGGATCGGTGTGCGAGGGGTCGGTGTGCGAGGGGTCGGTGTGCGAGGGGCCTATGTGCGAGGGGTCAATGTACTTGAGGTCTGTGTGTGAGCGGCCTGTGTGTGAGAGGTCGATGTTTGAGGGGTCGTTGTGTGAGAGATCTGTGTGTGAGGGTCCTGTGTGCGAGGAGTCTGTGTGCGAGGGGTCGGTGTGCGAGGGGTCTGTGTGCGAGGGGTCAGTGTGCGAGGGGCCTGTGTGCGAGGGTTCGGTGTTCGAGGCGTCGGTGTGCAAGGGGCCTGTGTGTGAGGGGCCTGTGTGTGAGGGGCCTGTGTGCAGGGGGCCTGTGTGCGAGGGGCCTGTGTGCGAGGGGTCTGTGTGCGAGGGGTCTGTGTGCGAGGGGTCGGTGTACGAGGGGTCGGTGTGCGAGGGGTCGGTGTTCAAGGCGTCGGTGTGCGAGGGGTCGGTGTGCGAGGGGCCTGTGTGTGAGGGGCCTGTGTGCAGGGGGCCTGTGTGCTAGGGGCCTGTGTGCGAGGGGTCAATGTACTTGAGGTCTGTGTGTGAGGGGCCTGTGTGTGAGAGGTCGATGTTTGAGGGGTCGGTGTGTGAGAGATCTGTGTGTGAGGGGCTTGTGTGCGAGGAGTCTGTGTGCGAGGGGTCGGTGTGCGAGGGGTCTGTGTGCGAGGGGTCAGTGTGTGAGGGGCCTGTGTGCGAGGGTTCGGTGTGCGAGGGTTCGGTGTGAGAGGGGTCTGTGTGTGAGGGGTCTGTGTGTGAGGGGTCTGTGTGTGAGGGGTCTGTGTGCGAGGGGTCTGTGTGCGAGGGGTCTGTGTGCGAGGGGTCGGTGTGCGAGGGGTCGGTGTGCGAGGGGTCGGTGTGCGAGGGGTCGGTGTGCGAGGGGTCGGTGTGCGAGGGGTCGGTGTGCGAGGGGTCTGTGTGCGAGGGGTCTGTGTGCGAGGGGTCTGTGTGCGAGGGTTCGGTGTGCGAGGGTTCGGTGTGCGAGGGGTCGGTGTGCGAGGGGTCTGTGTGCGAGGGGTCAGTGTGTGAGGGGCCTGTGTGCGAGGGTTCGGTGTTCGAGGCGTCGGTGTGCAAGGGGCCTGTGTGCAGGGGGCCTGTGTGCGAGGGGCCTGTGTGCGAGGGGCCTGTGTGCGAGGGGCCTGTGTGCGAGGGGTCTGTGTGCGAGGGGTCTGTGTGCGAGGGGTCGGTGTGCGAGGGGTCGGTGTGCGAGGGGTCGGTGTGCGAGGGGCCTGTGTGCGAGGGGTCTGTGTGCGAGGGGTCGGTGTGCGAGGGGTCGGTGTGCGAGGGGCCTGTGTGCGAGGGGCCTGTGTGCGAGGGGCCTGTGTGTGAGGGGCCTGTGTGCGAGGGGTCTGTGTGCGAGGGGTCGGTGTGCGAGGGGTCGGTGTGCGAGGGGTCGGTGTGCGAGGGGTCGGTGTTCAAGGCGTCGGTGTGCGAGGGGTCTGTGTGTGAGGGGCCTGTGTGCGAGGGTTCGGTGTTCGAGGCGTCGGTGTGCAAGGGGCCTGTGTGTGAGGGGCCTGTGTGCAGGGGCCTGTGTGCAGGGGGCCTGTGTGCGAGGGGCCTATGTGCGAGGGGTCAATGTACTTGAGGTCTGTGTGTGAGGGGCCTGTGTGTGAGGGGCCTTTGTGCAGGGGGCCTGTGTGCTAGGGGCCAGTGTGCGAGGGGTCAATGTACTTGAGGTCTGTGGGTGAGGGGCCTGTGTGTGAGAGGTCGATGTGTGAGCGGTCTGTGTGTGAGGGGTCGGTGTGTGAGGGGTCGGTGTGCGAGGGGTCGGTGTGCGAGGGGTCGGTGTGCGAGGGGTCTGTGTGCGAGGGGTCAGTGTGCGAGGGGTCAGTGTGCGAGGGGCCTGTGTGTGAGGGTTCTGTGTGTGAGGGTTCTGTGTGTGAGGGTTCGGTGTGTGAGGGGTCTGTGTGTGAGGGGTCTGTGTGTGAGGGGTCTGTGTGTGAGGGGTCTGTGTGTGAGGGGTCTGTGTGTGAGGGGTCTGTGTGGGAGGGGTCTGTGTGCGAGGGGTCTGTGTGCGAGGGGTCGGTGTGCGAGGGGTCTGTGTGTGAGGGGTCTGTGTGTGAGGGGTCTGTGTGCGAGGGGTCTGTGTGCGAGGGGTCGGTGTGCGAGGGGTCGGTGTGCGAGGGGTCGGTGTGCGAGGGGTCGGTGTGCGAGGGGTCGGTGTGCGAGGGGTCGGTGTGCGAGGGGTCGGTGTGCGAGGGGTCGGTGTGCGAGGCGTCGGTGTGCGAGGGGTCGGTGTGTGAGGGGTCAATGCACTTGAGGTCTGTGTGTGAGGGGCCTGTGTGTGAGAGGTCGATGTGTGAGGGGTCTGTGTGTGAGGGGTCTGTGTGTGAGGGGTCTGTGTGTGAGGGGTCTGTGTGCGAGGGGTCTGTGTGCGAGGGGTCGGTGTGCGAGGGGTCTGTGTGTGAGGGGTCTGTGTGTGAGGGGTCTGTGTGTGAGGGGTCTGTGTGTGAGGGGTCTGTGTGCGAGGGGTCTGTGTGCGAGGGGTCTGTGTGCGAGGGGTCGGTGTGCGAGGGGTCGGTGTGCGAGGGGTCGGTGTGCGAGGGGTCGGTGTGCGAGGGGTCGGTGTGCGAGGGGTCGGTGTTCGAGGCGTCGGTGTGCGAGGGGTCGGTGTGTGAGGGGTCAATGTGTGAGAGATCTGTGTGTGAGGGGCCTGTGTGTGAGAGGTCGATGTGTGAGAGATCTGTGTGTAAGGGGCCTGTGTGCGAGGAGTCTGTGTGCGAGGGGTCAGTGTGTGAGGGGTCAGTGTGCGAGGGGCCTGTGTGCGAGGGGCCTGTGTGCGAGGGGTCTGTGTGCGAGGGGCCTGTGTGCGAGGTGTCGGTTTGAAGGGTCTGTGTGCGAGGGGCCTATATGTGAGGGGTCGGTGTGCGACGGGCCTGTGTACGAGGGGTCGGTGTGCGAGGGGCCTGTGTGCGAGGGGCCTGTGTATGAGGGGCCTGTGTGCGAGGGGCCTGTGTGCGCGGGGTCGGTGTGTGAGGGGTCAGTGTGCGAGGGGCTTGTGTGCGAGGGGCCTGTGTGCGAGGGGTCTGTGTGCGAGGGGCCTGTGTGCGAGGTGTCGGTTTGAAGGGTCTGTGTGCGAGGGGCCTATATGTGAGGGGTCGGTGTGCGACGGGCCTGTGTACGAGGGGTCGGTGTGCGAGGGGCCTGTGTGCGAGGGGCCTGTGTATGAGGGGCCTGTGTGCGAGGGGCCTGTGTGCGCGGGGTCGGTGTGTGAGGGGTCGGTGTGTGAGGGGTCAGTGTGCGAGGGGCCTGTGTGCGAGGGGTCTGTGTGCGAGGGTCTGTGTGCGAGGGGTCTGTGTGCGAGGGGTCTGTGTTCGAGGGGTCTGTGTGCGAGGGGCTTGTGTGCGAGGGGCCTGTGTGCGAGGGGCCAGTGTGCGAGGGGTCGGTGTGCGAGGGGCCTGTGTGCGAGGGGTCTGTGTGCCAGGCATCTGTGTGTGAGGGGCCGGTGTGTGAGGGGCCGGTGTGTGAAGGGCAGGTGTGTGAGGGGCCTGTGTGTGAGGGGTCGGTGTGCGAGGGGTCGGTGTGCGAGGGGCCTGTGTGCGAGGGGCCTGTGTGCGAGGGGCCTGTGTGCGAGGGGCCTGTGTGCGAGGGGTCTGTGTGCGAGGGGTCTGTGTGCGAGGCGTCGGTGTGCGAGGGGTCGGTGTGCGAGGGGCCGGTGTGCGAAGGGCCGGTGTGTGAGGGGCCTGTGTGTGAGGGGCCTGTGTGTGAGGGGCCTGTGTGTGAGGGGTCGGTGTGTGAGGGGTCGGTGTGCGAGGGGCCATTGTGCGAGGGGTCGGTGTGCGAGGGGCCTGTGTGTGAGTGGCCTGTGTGCGAGGGGCCTGTGTGCGAGGGGTCGGTGTGTGAGGGGTCTGTGTGCGAGGGGCCGGTGTGCGAATGGCCGGTGTGTGAGGGGCCTGTGTGTGAGGGGTCGGTGTGTGAGGGGTCGGAGTGCGAGGGGCCATTGTGCGAGGGGTCGGTGTGCGAGGGGTCGGTGTGCGAGGGGCCTGTGTGTGAGTGGCCTGTGTGCGAGGGGCCTGTGTGCGAGGGGCCTGTGTGCGAGGAGTCTGTGTGCGAGGGGTCTGTGTGCGAGGGGTCGGTGTGCGAGGGGTCTGTGTGCGAGGGGTCGGTGTGCGAGGGGTCGGTGTGCGAGGGGTCGGTGTGCGAAGGGTCGGTGTGCGAGGGTTCGGTGTGCGAGGGTTCGGTGTGCGAGGGGTCGGTGTGCGAGGGGTCGGTGTGCGAGGGGTCGGTGTGCGAGGGGTCTGTGTTCGAGGGGTCTGTGTGCGAGGGGTCTGTGTGCGAGGGGTCTGTGTGCGAGGGGTCTGTGTGCGAGGGGTCTGTGTGCGAGGGGCCTGTGTGCGAGGTGTCGGTTTGAAGGGTCTGTGTGCGAGGAGTCTGTGTGCGACGGGCCTGTGTACGAGGGGTCGATGTCCGAGGGGCCTGTGTGCGAGGGGCCTGTGTATGAGGGGCCTGTGTGCGAGGGGCCTGTGTGCGCGGGGTCGGTGTGCGAGGGGTCGGTGTGCGAGGGGTCAGTGTGCGAGGGGCCTGTGTGCGAGGGGCCTGTGTGCGAGGGGTCTGTGTGCGAGGGGTCTGTGTGCGAGGGGTCTGTGTGCGAGGGGCTTGTGTGCGAGGGGTTGTGCGAGGGGTCTGTGTGCGAGGGGCCTGTGTGCGAGGGGCCTGTGTGCGAGGGGCCGGTGTGCGAGGGGTCGGTGTGCGAGGGGCCTGTGTGCGAGGGGCCTGTGTGCGAGGCGTCTGTGTGCGAGGGGCCGGTGTGCGAGGGGCCGGTGTGCGAAGGGCCGGTGTGGGAGGGGCCTGTGTGGGAGGGGCCTGTGTGGGAGGGGCCTGTGTGCGAGGGGCCTGTGTGCGAGGGGCCTGTGTGCGAGGGGCCTGTGTACTTGGGGTCTGTGTGCAAAGGGTCGGTGTTTGAGGGGCCTGTTTGCGAGGGGTCTGTGTGCGAGGGGACTGTGTGCGAGGGGTCTGCGTTCGAGGGGTCGGTGTTTGAGGGGTCGGTGTTTGAGGGGCCTATGTGTGAGGGGTCTGTGTGCGAGAGGTCTGTGTGCGAGGGGCCTGTGTGCGAGGTGTTGGTTTGAGGGGTCTGTGTGCGAGGGGCCTTTGTGCGAGGGGTCTGTGTGCGAGGGGTCTGTGTGCGAGGGGACTGCGTGCGAGGGGTCGGTGTTTGAGGGGTCGGTGTTTGAGGGGTCGGTGTTTGAGGGGTCAGTGTTTGAGGGGCCTGTGAGCGAGGGGTCTGTGTGCGAGGGGTCTGTGTGCGAGGGGCCTGTGTGCAAGGTGTCCGTTTGAGGGGTCTGTGTGCGAGGGGCCTGTATGTGAGGGGTCGGTGTGCGAGGGGCCTGTGTGCGAGGGGTCGGTGTGCGAGGGGCCTGTGTGCGAGGGGTCGGTGTGCAAGGGGTCTGTGTGCGAGGGGGCTGTGTGCGAGGGGTCGGTGTGCGAGGGGTCGGTGTGCGAGTTGTCTGTGTGTGAGGGGTCTGTGTGCGAGGGGTCGGTGTGCGAGGGGTCGGTGTGCGAGGGGCCGGTGTGAGAGGGGTCTGTGTGCGAGGGATCGGTGTGCGAGTTGTCTGTGCGAGGGGCCTGTGTGCGAGGGGTCGGTGTGCAAGGGGTCTGTGTGCGAGGGGGCTGTGTGCGAGGGGTCTGTGTGCGAGGGGTCTGTGTGCGAGGGGTCTGTGTGCGAGGTGCCTGTGTGCGAGGGCCTGTGTGCGAGGGGCCTGTGTCTGAGGGGCCTGTGTGTGAGGGGTCTGTGTGTGAGGGGTCTGTATGTGAGGGGTCTGTGTGTGAGGGGTCTGTGTGTGAGAGGTCGAAGTGTGAGGGGCCGGTGTGTGAGGGGCCGGTGTGTGAGGGGCCTGTGTGTGAGGGGTCGGTGTCTGAGGGGTCGGTGTGCGAGGGGCCTGTGTGCGATCGGCCTGTGTGCGCGGGGCCGGTGTGCGAGGGGTCTGTGTGCGAGGGATCTGTGTGCGAGGGGTCTGTGTGCGAGGGGCCTGTGTGCGCGGGGCCGTTGTGCGAGGGATCGGTGTGTGAGGGGCCGGTGTGTGAGGGGCCGGTGTGTGAGGGGCCTGTGTGTGAGGGGCCTGTGTGTGAGGGGTCGGTGTCTGAGGGGTCGGTGTGCGAGGGGCCTGTGTGCGATCGGCCTGTGTGCGCGGGGCCGGTGTGCGAGGGGTCTGTGTGCGAGGGGTCTGTGTGCGAGGGATCTGTGTGCGAGGGGTCTGTGTGCGAGGGGCCTGTGTGCGCGGGGCCGATGTGCGCGGGGCCGATGTGCGAGGGGTCGGTCTGTGAGGGGTCTGTGTGCGAGGGGCCTGTGTGCGAGGGGCCTGTGTGCGAGGGGCCGGTGTGCGCGGGGCCGGTGTGCGAGGGGTCGGTGTGCGCGGGGTCTGTGTGTGAGGGGCCTTTGTGTGAGGGGTCAGTGTGCGAGGGGCCTTTGTGTGAGGGGTCTGTGTGCGAGGGGTCGGTGTGTGAGGGGTCGGTGTGCGAGGGGTCGGTGTGCGAGGGGCCTGTGTGTGAGGGGCCTGTGAATGAGGGCCCTGTGTGTTAGGGGGCCGGTGTGTGAGGGGTCTGTGTGTGAGGTTAACTCTGTCGCTGGGTCGGTGTGAGGGTCACTCTGTCCCTGGGTCCGTGTGAGGGTCACTCTGTCCCTCGGTCCGTGTGAGGGTCACTCTGTCTCTGGATCAGTGTGAGGTTCATCCTGTCTCTGGGTCAGTGTGTGGGTCACTCTGTCTCTCGGTCACTCTGTTCCTGGGTCAGTGTGTGGGTCACTCTGTCTCTCGGTCACTCTGTCCCTGGTTCAGTGTGAGGGTCATTCTGTCTCTGAGTCACTCTGTCCCTGGGTCAGTGTGAGGGTCACTCTGTCTCTGGGTCACTCTGTCCCTGGGTCAGTGTGAGGGTCATTCTGTCTCTGAATCACTCTGTCCCTGGGTCAGTGTGAGGGTCACTCTGTCTCTGGGTCACTCTGTCCCTGGGTCAGTGTGAGGGTCACTCTGTCTCTGAGTCACTCTGTCCCTGGGTCAGTGTGAGGGTCGCTCTGTCTCTGGGTCACTCTGTCTCTGGGTCAGTGTGAGGGTCACTCTGTCTCTGGGTCACTCTGTCCATGGATCAGTGTGAGGGTCACTCTGTCTCTGGGTTAGTGTGAGGGTCACTCTGTCTCTGGGTCACTCTGTCCTTGGGTCAGTGTGAGGGTCACTCTGTCTCTGGGTCAGTGTGAGGGTCACTCTGTCTCTGGGTCACTCTGTCCCTGGGTCAGTGTGAGGGTCATTCTGTCTCTGAATCACTCTGTCCCTGGGTCAGTGTGAGGGTCACTCTGTCTCTGGGTCACTCTGTCCCTGGGTCAGTGTGAGGGTCACTCTGTCTCTGAGTCACTCTGTCCCTGGGTCAGTGTGAGGGTCGCTCTGTCTCTGGGTCACTCTGTCTCTGGGTCAGTGTGAGGGTCACTCTGTCTCTGGGTCACTCTGTCCATGGATCAGTGTGAGGGTCACTCTGTCTCTGGGTTAGTGTGAGGGTCACTCTGTCTCTGGGTCACTCTGTCCTTGGGTCAGTGTGAGGGTCACTCTGTCTCTGGGTCAGTGTGAGGGTCACTCTGTCTCTGGGTCACTCTGTCCCTGGGTCAGTGTGAGGGTCACTCTGTCCCTGGGTCAGTGTGAGGGTCACTCTGTCTTTGGGTCAGTGTGAGGGTCACTCTGTCCCTGGGTCAGTGTGAGGGCCACTCTGTCTCTCGGTCACTCTGTCTCTGGGTCAGTGTGAGGGTCTCTCTGTCCCTGGGTCAGTGTGAGGATCACTCTGTCTCTGGGTCACTCTGTCTCTGGGTCAGTGTGAGGGTCTCTCTGTCTCTGGGTCAGTGTGAGGGTCACTCTGTCCCTGGGTCAGTGTGAGGGTCACTCTGTCTCTGGGTCACTCTGTCTCTGGGTCAGTGTGAGGGTCACTCTGTCTCTGGGTCACTCTGTCCCTGGGTCAGTGTGAGGGTCTCTCTGTCCCTGGGTCAGTGTGAGGGTCACTCTGTCTCTGGGTCACTCTGTCTCTGGGTCAGTGTGAGGGTCACTCTGTCCCTGGGTCAGTGTGAGGGTCACTCTGTTTCTGGGTCAGTGTGAGGGTCACTCTGTCTCTGGGTCACTCTGTCCCTGGGTCAGTGTGAGGGTCACTCTGTCCCTGGGTCAGTGTGAGGGTCTCTCTGTCTCTGGATCACTCTCTCCCTGGGTCAATGTGAGGGTCACTCTGTCTCTGGGTCACTCTGTTCCTGGGTCAGTGTGAGGGTCACTCTGTCTCTGGGTCACTATCCCTGGGTCAGTGTGAAGGTCTCTCTGTCTCTGGGTCACTCTGTCCCTGGGTCAGTGTGAGGGTCACTCTGTCTCTGGGTCACTCTGTCCCTGGGTCAGTGTGAGGGTCTCTCTGTCTCTGGGTCACTCTGTCCCTGGGTCACTGTGAGGGTCACTCTGTCTCTGTCTCTGGGTCACTCTGTCCCTGGGTCAGTGTGAGGGTTACTCTGTCTCTGGGTCAGTGTGAGGGTCACTCTGTCTCTGGGTCACTCTGTCCCTGGGTCAGTGTGAGGGTCATTCTGTCTCTGGGCCAGTGTGAGGGTCACTCTGTCTCTGGGTTACTCTGTCTCTGGGTCAGTGTGAGGGTCGCTCTGTCTCTGGGTCACTCTGTCCCTGGGTCAGTGTGAGGGTCACTCTGTCTCTGGGTCACTCTGTCCCTGGGTCAGTGTGAGGGTCTCTCTGTCTCTGGGTCACTCTGTCCCTGGGTCACTGTGAGGGTCACTCTGTCTCTGGGTCACTCTGTCCCTGGGTCAGTGTGAGAGTCGCTCTGTCTCTGGGTCACTCTGTCCCTGGGTCAGTGTGAGGGTCACTCTGTCTCTGGGTTACTCTGTCTCTGGGTCAGTGTGAGGGTCACTCTGTCTCTGGGTCACTCTGTCTCTGGGTCAGTGTGAGGGTCACTCTGTCTCTGGGTCACTCTGTCCCTGGGTCAGTGTGAGGGTCACTCTGTCTCTGGGTCACTCTGTCCCTGGGTCAGTGTGAGGGTCACTCTGTCTCTGGGTCACTCTGTCCCTGGGTCAGTGTGAGAGGGGAGTGTCTCTCTCGATGTCGGAGTTTTTCGGCGGGCTTTAGGACCCCGCGGCCGCCACTGTCACCTTGTTCCCGAACCGGAGCCGACTTCCGCATCGGGGGAACCGGGAACAGAGGCTTGCCCAGCCCGGGGACTGAGAGCGGGGAAACCAGTCTGGCAGCAGAGCCCAGCTCCGGGGGCAGAGTGGCGAGAGGCTGTCCTCAAGAGATACACCTGGAGAGAGAGAGACAGAGAGAAAGAGGGAAGGTGAGTGAGACACAGGGAGAGAGGGAAGGTGAGAGACACAGGGAGAGAGGGAAGTTGAGAGGGAAGGTGAGTGAGACACAGGGAGAGAGGGAAGGTGAGTGAGACACAGGGAGAGAGGGAAGATGAGTGAGACACAGGGAGAGAGGGAAGGTGAGTGAGACACGGAGAGAGGGCAGGTGAGTGAGACACAGGGAGAGAGGGAAGGTGAGTGAGACACAGGGAGAGAGGGCAGGTGAGTGAGACACAGGGAGAGAGGGAAGGTGAGTGAGACACAGGGAGAGAGGGAAGGTGAGTGAGACACAGGGAGAGAGGGAAGGTGAGTGAGACACAGGGAGAGAGGGAAGGTGAGTGAGACACAGGGAGAGAGGGAAGGTGAGAGACACGGAGAGAGGGAAGGTGAGTGAGACACAGGGAGAGAGGGAAGGTGAGAGACACGGAGAGAGGGAAGGTGAGTGAGACACAGGGAGAGAGGGAAGGTGAGTGAGACACAGGGAGAGAGGGAAGGTGAGTGAGACACAGGGAGAGAGGGAAGGTGAGACACACAGGGAGAGAGGGAAGGTGAGTGAGACACAGGGAGAGAGGAAGGTGAGTGAGACACAGGGAGAGGGGGAAGGTGAGAGACACAGGGAGAGAAGGAAGGTGAGAGACATAGGGAGAGAGGGAAGGTGAGTGAGACACAGGGAGAGAGGGAAGGTGAGTGAGACACAGGGAGAGAGGGAAGGTGAGAGACACAGGGAGAGAGGGAAGGTGAGTGAGACACAGGGAGAGAGGGCAGGTAAGTGAGACACAGGGGGAGAGGGAAGGTGAGGGAGAGACACAGGGAGAGAGGGAAGGTGAGGGAGAGAGGGAAGATGAGTGAGAGACACCGGGAGAGAGGGAAGGTGAGTGAGACACAGGAGAGAGGGAAGGTG
>NW_027251486.1:0-45413 GCF_044704955.1 Pristiophorus japonicus
AGACCCCCATCAGATAGACCTCCATCAGATCGACCTCCATCAGATAGACCTCCATCAGATAGACCTCCATCAGATAGACCCCCATCAGATAGACCCCCATCAGATAGACCCCCATCAGTTAGACCCCCATCAGATAGACCCCCATCAGATAGACCCCCATCAGATAGACCTCCATCAGTCAGACCTCCCTCAGTCAGACCTCCATCAGATAGACCTCCATCAGATAGACTTCCATCAGATAGACCTCCATCAGATAGACCTCCATCAGATAGACCTCCATCAGATAGACCTCCATCAGATAGACCTCCATCAGATAGACCTCCATCAGATAGACCTCCATCAGATAGACCTCCATCAGTCAGACCTCCATCAGTCAGACCTCCATCAGTCAGACCTCCATCAGTCAGACCTCCATCAGTCAGACCTCCATCAGTCAGACCTCCATCAATCAGACCTCCATCAATCAGACCTCCATCAATCAGACCTCCATCAGTCAGACCTCCATCAGTCAGACCTCCATCAGTCAGACCTCCATCAGTCAGACCTCCATCAGTCAGACCTCCATCAGTCAGACCTCCATCAGTCAGACCTCCATCAGTCAGACCTCCATCAGTCAGACCTCCATCAGTCAGACCTCCATCAGTCACATCTCCATCAGTCACATCTCCATCAGTCACATCTCCATCAGTCACATCTCCATCAGATAGATCTCCATCAGGCAGACCTCCATCAGGCAGACCTCCATCAGGCAGACCTCCATCAGGCAGACCTCCATCAGGCAGACCTCTATCAGTCAGATCTCTATCAGTCAGATCTCCATCAGTCAGATCTCCATCAGATAGACCTCCATCAGGCAGACCTCCATCAGGCAGACCTCCATCAGGCAGACCTCCATCAGGCAGACCTCCATCAGGCAGACCTCCATCAGGCAGACCTCCATCAGGCAGACCTCCATCAGGCAGACCTCCATCAGGCAGACCTCCATCAGGCAGACCTCCATCAGTCAGATCTCCATCAGTCAGATCTCCATCAGATAGACCTTCATCAGATAGTCCTCCATCAGATAGACCTCCATCAGATAGACCTCCATCAGATAGACCTCCATCAGATAGACCTCCATCAGATAGACCTCCATCAGTCAGATTTCCATCTGATAGACCTCCATCACCTAGACTTCCATCATTCACATCTCCATCAGTCAGATCTCCATTAGTCAGACCTTCATCATCAGTCACATCTCCATCAGTCACATCTCCATCAGTCACATCTCCATCAGTCACATCTCCATCAGTCACATCTCCATCAGTCACATCTCCATCAGTCACATCTCCATCAGTCACATCTCCATCAGTCACATCTCCATCAGTCACATCTCCATCAGTCACATCTCCATCAGTCAGACCTCCATCAGTCAGACCTCCATCAGTCAGACCTCCATCAGTCAGACCTCCATCAGTCAGACCTCCATCAGTCAGACCTCCATTGGATAGATCTCCATTGGATAGACCTCCGTCAGTCAGACCTCCGTCAGTCAGACCTCCGTCAGTCAGACCTCCGTCAGTCAGACCTCCGTCAGTCAGACCTCCGTCAGTCAGACCTCCGTCAGTCAGACCTCCGTCAGTCAGACCTCCGTCAATCAGACCTCCATCAATCAGACCTCCATCAATCAGACCTCCATCAATCAGATCTCCATCAGTCAGACCTCCATCAGTCAGACCTCCATCAGTCAGATCTCCATCAGTCAGATCTCCATCAGATTGACCTCCATCAGTCAGACTCATATCAGTCAGACCCATATCAGTCAGACCCACATCAGTCACATCTCCATCAGTCACATCTCCATCAGATAGACCTCTATCAAATAGACTTCCATCAGTCAGACCTCCCTCAGTCAGACCATCATCAGATAGACCTTCATCAGATAGACCTTCATCAGATAGACCTTCATCAGATAGACCTCCATCAGATCGATCTCCATCAGTCAATTCTCGATCAGATAGAGCTCCATAAGCTAGACATCCATCAGTCAGACCTCCATCAGTCAGACCCACATCAGTCAGACCCACATCAGTCAGACCCACATCAGTCAGACCCACATCAGTCAGACCATCATCAGATAGACCTTCATCAGATAGACCTCCATCAGATAGACCTCCATCAGAAAGACCTCCATCAGAAAGACCTCCAACAGATAGACCTCCAACAGATAGACCTCCAACAGATAGACCTCCAACAGATAGACCTCCAACAGATAGACCTCCAACAGATAGACCTCCAACAGATAGACCTCCAACAGATAGACCTCCAACAGATAGACCTCCATCGGAGAGACCTCCATCGGAGAGACCTCCATCGGAGAGACCTCCATCGGAGAGACCTCCATCAGATAGATCTCCATCAGATAGATCTCCATCAGACAGACCTCCATCAGATAGACCTCCATCAGTCAGACCCCCATCAGTCAGGCCTCCATCAGATAGAACTCCATCAGATAGACCTCCATCGGATAGACATCCATCAGTTAGACCTCCATCAGTTAGACCTCCATCAGTTAGACCTCCATCAGTTAGACCTCCATCAGTTAGACCTCCATCAGTTCGACCTCCATCAGTTCGACCTCCATCAGTTCGACCTCCATCAGTTCGACCTCCATCAGTTCGACCTCCATCAGTTCGACCTCCATCAGTTCGACCTCCATCAGTTCGACCTCCATCAGTTCGACCTCCATCAGTTCGACCTCCATCAGTTCGACCTCCATCAGTTCGACCTCCATCAGTTCGACCTCCATCAGTTCGACCTCCATCAGTTAGACCTCCATCAGTTAGACCTCCATCCGGTAGACCTCCATCCGGAAGACCTCCATCCGGTAGACCTCCATCCGGTAGACCTCCATCCGGTAGACCTCCATCCGGTAGACCTCCATCCGGTAGACCTCAAGCAGATAGACCTCCAGCAGATAGACTCCATCAATCAGTCTCCATCAGGGAAACCTCCATCAGATCGACCTTCATCAGATAGACCTCCCAGCTGGATCTCCATCAGATAGACCGCCATCAATAAGATCTCCATCAGTCAGATCTCCATCAGTCAGATTTCCATTGGACAGACTTCCACCAGACAGACCTCCACCAGATAGACTTCCACCAGACAGACCTCCATCAGATAGACCTCCATCAGATAGACCACCATCAGATAGACCTCCATCAGATAGAGCTGCATCAGATAGACACCCATCAGATAGACCCCCATCAGATAGACCTCCATCAGATCAACCTCCATCAGATAGACCTCCATCAGATAGACCACCATCAGATAGACCTCCATCAGATAGACCCCCATCAGTTAGACCCCCATCAGATAGACCCCCATCAGATAGACCTCCATCAGATCAACCTCCATCAGATAGACCTCCATCAGATAGACATCCATCAGATAGACCCCCATCAGATAGACCCCCATCAGTTAGACCCCCATCAGTTAGACCCCCATCAGATAGACCCCCATCAGATAGACCTCCATCAGTCACATCTCCATCAGTCACATCTCCATCAGATAGATCTCCATCAGGCAGACCTCCATCAGGCAGACCTCCATCAGGCAGACCTCCATCAGGCAGACCTCCATCAGGCAGACCTCCATCAGGCAGACCTCCATCAGGCAGACCTCCATCAGGCAGACCTCCATCAGGCAGACCTCTATCAGTCAGATCTCCATCAGTCAGACCTCCATCAGTCAGACCTCCATCAGTCAGACCTCCATCAGTCAGACCTCCATCAGTCAGATCTCCATCAGTCAGATCTCCATCAGTCAGATCTCCATCAGTCAGACCTCCATCAGTCAGACCTCCATCAGTCAGACCTCCATCAGTCAGACCTCCATCAGTCAGACCTCCATCAGTCAGACCTCCCTCAGTCAGACCTCCCTCAGTCAGACCTCCCTCAGTCAGACCTCCCTCAGTCAGACCTCCCTCAGTCAGACCTCCCTCAGTCAGACCTCCCTCAGTCAGACCTCCCTCAGTCAGACCTCCCTCAGTCAGATCTCCCTCAGTCAGATCTCCCTCAGTCAGATCTCCCTCAGTCAGATCTCCCCCAGTCAGATCTCCACCAGTCAGATCTCCACCAGTCAGATCTCCACCAGTCAGATCTCCACCAGTCAGATCTCCACCAGTCAGATCTCCACCAGTCAGATCTCCACCAGTCAGACCTCCACCAGTCAGACCTCCACCAGTCAGATCTCCACCAGTCAGATCTCCACCAGTCAGATCTCCACCAGTCAGATCTCCACCAGTCAGATCTCCACCAGTCAGATCTCCACCAGTCAGATCTCCACCAGTCAGATCTCCCTCAGTCAGATCTCCCTCAGTCAGATCTCCCTCAGTCAGATCTCCCTCAGTCAGATCTCACTCAGTCAGATCTCCACCAGTCAGATCTCCACCAGTCAGATCTCCACCAGTCAGATCTCCACCAGTCAGATCTCCACCAGTCAGATCTCCTTCAGATAGACCTCCAGCAGATAGACCTCCAGCAGATAGACCTCCCTCAGTCAGACCTCCCTCAGTCAGACCTCCCTCAGTCAGACCTCCCTCAGTCAGACCTCCCTCAGTCAGACCTCCCTCAGTCAGACCTCCCTCAGTCAGACCTCCATCAGATAGACCTCCATCAGATAGACCTCCATCAGATAGACCTCCATCAGACAGACCTCCATCAGATAGACCTCCATCAGTCAGACAGACCTCCATCAGTCAGACCCACATCAGTCACATCTCCATCAGTCACATCTCCATCAGTCAGACCTCCATTGGATAGATCTCCATCAGTCAGATCTCCATCAGTCAGACCCATATCAGTCAGACCCACATCAGTCACATCTCCATCAGTCACATCTCCATCAGTCACATCTCCATCAGTCACATCTCCATCAGATAGACCTGTATCAAATAGACCTCCATCAGTCAGACCTCCATCAGTCAGACCTCCATCAGTCAGACCTCCATCAGTCAGACCTCCATCAGTCAGACCTCCATCAGTCAGACCTCCATCAGTCAGACCTCCATCAGTCAGACCTCCATCAGTCAGACCTCCATCAGTCAGACCTCCATCAGTCAGACCTCCATCAGTCAGACCTCCATCAGTCAGACCTCCATCAGTCAGACCTCCATCAGTCAGATCTCCATCAGTCAGATCTCCATCAGTCAGATCTCCATCAGTCAGATCTCCATCAGTCAGATCTCCATCAGTCAGATCTCCATCAGTCAGATCTCCATCAGTCAGATCTCCATCAGTCAGATCTCCATCAGTCAGATCTCCATCAGTCAGATCTCCATCAGATAGACCTCCATCAGGCAGACCTCCATCAGGCAGACCTCCATCAGGCAGACCTCCATCAGGCAGACCTCCATCAGGCAGACCTCCATCAGGCAGACCTCCATCAGGCAGACCTCCATCAGGCAGACCTCCATCAGTCAGATCTCCATCAGTCAGATCTCCATCAGATAGACCTCCATCAGATAGACCTCCATCAGATAGTCCTCCATCAGATAGACCTCCATCAGATAGACCTCCATCAGATAGACCTCCATCAGATAGACCTCCATCAGATAGACCTCCATCAGTCAGATTTCCATCTGATAGACCTCCATCACCTAGACTTCCATCATTCACATCTCCATCAGTCAGATCTCCATTAGTCAGACCTTCATCATCAGTCACATCTCCATCAGTCACATCTCCATCAGTCACATCTCCATCAGTCACATCTCCATCAGTCACATCTCCATCAGTCACATCTCCATCAGTCACATCTCCATCAGTCACATCTCCATCAGTCAGACCTCCATCAGTCAGACCTCCATCAGACAGACCTCCATCAGACAGACCTCCATCAGACAGACCTCCATCAGACAGACCTCCATCAGACAGACCTCCATCAGACAGACCTCCATCAGACAGACCTCCATCAGTCAGACCTCCATCAGTCAGACCTCCATCAGTCAGACCTCCATCAGTCAGACCTCCATCAGTCAGACCTCCATCAGTCAGACCTCCATCAGTCAGACCTCCATCAGTCAGACCTCCATCAGTCAGACCTCCATCAGTCAGACCTCCATCAGTCAGACCTCCATCAGTCAGACCTCCATCAGTCAGACCTCCATCAGTCAGACCTCCATCAGTCAGACCTCCATCAGTCAGACCTCCATCAGTCAGACCTCCATCAGTCAGACCTCCATCAGTCAGACCTCCATCAGTCAGACCTCCATCAGTCAGACCTCCATCAGTCAGATCTCCATCAGTCAGAGCTCCATCAGTCAGAGCTCCATCAGTCAGACCTCCATCAGTCAGACCTCCATCAGTCAGACCTCCATCAGTCAGACCTCCATCAGTCAGACCTCCATCAGTCAGACCTCCATCAGTCAGACCTCCATCAGTCAGACCTCCATCAGTCAGACCTCCATCAGTCAGACCTCCATCAGTCAGACCTCCATCAGTCAGATCTCCACCAGTCAGATCTCCACCAGTCAGATCTCCACCAGTCAGATCTCCACCAGTCAGATCTCCACCAGTCAGATCTCCACCAGTCAGATCTCCACCAGTCAGATCTCCACCAGTCAGATCTCCACCAGTCAGATCTCCTTCAGATAGACCTCCAGCAGATAGTCCTCCATCAGTCAGACCTCCATCAGTCAGACCTCCATCAGGCAGACCTCCATCAGGCAGACTTCCATCAGTCAGACCTCCATCAGTCAGACCTCCATCAGTCAGATCTCCATCAGTCAGATCTCCATCAGTCAGATCTCCATCAGTCAGATCTCCATCAGTCAGATCTCCATCAGTCAGATCTCCATCAGTCAGATCTCCATCAGATAGACCTCCATCAGATAGACCTCCATCAGATAGACCTCCATCAGATAGACCTCCATCAGTCAGATTTCCATCTGATAGACCTCCATCACCTAGACTTCCATCATTCACATCTCCATCAGTCAGATCTCCATTAGTCAGACCCCCATCAGTCAGGCCTTCATCATCAGTCAGATCTCCATCAGTCAGATCTCCATCAGTCAGATCTCCATCAGTCACATCTCCATCAGTCACATCTCCATCAGTCAGATCTCCATCAGTCAGATCTCCATCAGTCAGATCTCCATCAGTCAGATCTCCATCAGATAGACCTCCATCAGATAGACCTCCATCAGTCAGATTTCCATCTGATAGACCTCCATCACCTAGACTTCCATCATTCACATCTCCATCAGTCAGATCTCCATTAGTCAGACCCCCATCAGTCAGGCCTTCATCATCAGTCACATCTCCATCAGTCACATCTCCATCAGTCACATCTCCATCAGTCACATCTCCATCAGTCACATCTCCATCAGTCACATCTCCATCAGTCACATCTCCATCAGTCACATCTCCATCAGTCACATCTCCATCAGTCACATCTCCATCAGTCACATCTCCATCAGTCACATCTCCATCAGTCACATCTCCATCAGTCACATCTCCATCAGTCACATCTCCATCAGTCTCATCTCCATCAGTCACATCTCCATCAGTCACATCTCCATCAGTCACATCTCCATCAGTCACATCTCCATCCGTCACATCTCCATCAGTCACACCTCATCAGACAGACCTCCATCAGACAGACCTCCATCAGACAGACCTCCATCAGACAGACCTCCATCAGACAGACCTCCATCAGACAGACCTCCATCAGACAGACCTCCATCAGACAGACCTCCATCAGACAGACCTCCATCAGACAGACCTCCATCAGACAGACCTCCATCAGACAGACCTCCATCAGACAGACCTCCATCAGACAGACCTCCATCAGACAGACCTCCATCAGACAGACCTCCATCAGACAGACCTCCATCAGACAGACCTCCATCAGACAGACCTCCATCAGACAGACCTCCATCAGACAGACCTCCATCAGACAGACCTCCATCAGACAGACCTCCATCAGACAGACCTCCATCAGACAGACCTCCATCAGACAGACCTCCATCAGACAGACCTCCATCAGACAGACCTCCATCAGACAGACCTCCATCAGTCAGACCTCCATCAGTCAGACCTCCATCAGTCAGACCTCCATCAGTCAGACCTCCATCAGTCAGACCTCCATCAGTCAGACCTCCATCAGTCAGACCTCCATCAGTCAGACCTCCATCAGTCAGACCTCCATCAGTCAGACCTCCATCAGTCAGACCTCCATCAGTCAGACCTCCATCAGTCAGACCTCCATCAGTCAGACCTCCATCAGTCAGACCTCCATCAGTCAGACCTCCATCAGTCAGACCTCCATCAGTCAGACCTCCATCAGTCAGACCTCCATCAGTCAGACCTCCATCAGATAGACCTCCATCAGATAGACCTCCATCAGTCAGATTTCCATCTGATAGACCTCCATCACCTAGACTTCCATCATTCACATCTCCATCAGTCAGATCTCCATTAGTCAGACCTTCATCATCAGTCACATCTCCATCAGTCACATCTCCATCAGTCACATCTCCATCAGTCACATCTCCATCAGTCACATCTCCATCAGTCACATCTCCATCAGTCACATCTCCATCAGTCACATCTCCATCAGTCACATCTCCATCAGTCAGACCTCCATCAGTCAGACCTCCATCAGTCAGACCTCCATCAGTCAGACCTCCATCAGTCAGACCTCCGTCAGTCAGACCTCCGTCAGTCAGACCTCCGTCAGTCAGACCTCCGTCAGTCAGACCTCCGTCAGTCAGACCTCCGTCAATCAGACCTCCGTCAATCAGACCTCCGTCAATCAGACCTCCATCAATCAGACCTCCATCAATCAGACCTCCATCAATCAGACCTCCATCAGTCAGACCTCCATCAGTCAGACCTCCATCAGTCAGACCTCCATCAGTCAGACCTCCATCAGTCAGACCTCCATCAGTCAGATCTCCATCAGATTGACCTCCATCAGTCAGACTCATATCAGTCAGACCCATATCAGTCAGACCCACATCAGTCACATCTCCATCAGTCACATCTCCATCAGATAGACCTCTATCAAATAGACTTCCATCAGTCAGACCTCCCTCAGTCAGACCATCATCAGATAGACCTTCATCAGATAGACCTTCATCAGATAGACCTTCATCAGATAGACCTCCATCAGATCGATCTCCATCAGTCAATTCTCGATCAGATAGAGCTCCATAAGCTAGACATCCATCAGTCAGACCTCCATCAGTCAGACCCACATCAGTCAGACCCACATCAGTCAGACCCACATCAGTCAGACCCACATCAGTCAGACCATCATCAGATAGACCTTCATCAGATAGACCTCCATCAGATAGACCTCCATCAGAAAGACCTCCATCAGAAAGACCTCCAACAGATAGACCTCCAACAGATAGACCTCCAACAGATAGACCTCCAACAGATAGACCTCCAACAGATAGACCTCCAACAGATAGACCTCCAACGGATAGACCTCCATCGGAGAGACCTCCATCGGAGAGACCTCCATCGGAGAGACCTCCATCGGAGAGACCTCCATCAGATAGATCTCCATCAGATAGATCTCCATCAGATAGATCTCCATCAGACAGACCTCCATCAGATAGACCTCCATCAGTCAGACCCCCATCAGTCAGGCCTCCATCAGATAGAACTCCATCAGATAGACCTCCATCGGATAGACCTCCATCAGTTAGACCTCCATCAGTTAGACCTCCATCAGTTAGACCTCCATCAGTTAGACCTCCATCAGTTCGACCTCCATCAGTTCGACCTCCATCAGTTCGACCTCCATCAGTTCGACCTCCATCAGTTCGACCTCCATCAGTTCGACCTCCATCAGTTCGACCTCCATCAGTTCGACCTCCATCAGTTCGACCTCCATCAGTTCGACCTCCATCAGTTCGACCTCCATCAGTTCGACCTCCATCAGTTCGACCTCCATCAGTTAGACCTCCATCAGTTAGACCTCCATCAGTTAGACCTCCATCCGGTAGACCTCCATCCGGAAGACCTCCATCCGGTAGACCTCCATCCGGTAGACCTCCATCCGGTAGACCTCCATCCGGTAGACCTCCATCCGGTAGACCTCAAGCAGATAGACCTCCAGCAGATAGACCTCCAGCAGATAGACTCCATCAATCAGTCTCCATCAGGGAAACCTCCATCAGATCGACCTTCATCAGATAGACCTCCCAGCTGGATCTCCATCAGATAGACCGCCATCAATAAGATCTCCATCAGTCAGATCTCCATCAGTCAGATTTCCATTGGACAGACTTCCACCAGACAGACCTCCACCAGATAGACTTCCACCAGACAGACCTCCATCAGATAGACCTCCATCAGATAGACCACCATCAGATAGACCTCCATCAGATAGAGCTGCATCAGATAGACACCCATCAGATAGACCCCCATCAGATAGACCTCCATCAGATCAACCTCCATCAGATAGACCTCCATCAGATAGACCACCATCAGATAGACCTCCATCAGATAGACCCCCATCAGTTAGACCCCCATCAGATAGACCCCCATCAGATAGACCTCCATCAGATCAACCTCCATCAGATAGACCTCCATCAGATAGACATCCATCAGATAGACCCCCATCAGAAAGACCCCCATCAGTTAGACCCCCATCAGTTAGACCCCCATCAGATAGACCCCCATCAGATAGACCTCCATCAGTCACATCTCCATCAGTCACATCTCCATCAGATAGATCTCCATCAGGCAGACCTCCATCAGGCAGACCTCCATCAGGCAGACCTCCATCAGGCAGACCTCCATCAGGCAGACCTCCATCAGGCAGACCTCCATCAGGCAGACCTCCATCAGGCAGACCTCCATCAGGCAGACCTCCATCAGGCAGACCTCCATCAGGCAGACCTCTATCAGTCAGATCTCTATCAGTCAGACCTCCATCAGTCAGACCTCCATCAGTCAGACCTCCATCAGTCAGATCTCCATCAGTCAGATCTCCATCAGTCAGATCTCCATCAGTCAGATCTCCATCAGTCAGACCTCCATCAGTCAGACCTCCATCAGTCAGACCTCCATCAGTCAGACCTCCATCAGTCAGACCTCCATCAGTCAGACCTCCATCAGTCAGACCTCCATCAGTCAGACCTCCCTCAGTCAGACCTCCCTCAGTCAGACCTCCCTCAGTCAGACCTCCCTCAGTCAGACCTCCCTCAGTCAGACCTCCCTCAGTCAGACCTCCCTCAGTCAGACCTCCCTCAGTCAGACCTCCCTCAGTCAGACCTCCCTCAGTCAGATCTCCCTCAGTCAGATCTCCCTCAGTCAGATCTCCCTCAGTCAGATCTCCCCCAGTCAGATCTCCCCCAGTCAGATCTCCCCCAGTCAGATCTCCCCCAGTCAGATCTCCACCAGTCAGATCTCCACCAGTCAGATCTCCACCAGTCAGATCTCCACCAGTCAGATCTCCACCAGTCAGATCTCCACCAGTCAGATCTCCACCAGTCAGATCTCCACCAGTCAGACCTCCACCAGTCAGACCTCCACCAGTCAGACCTCCACCAGTCAGACCTCCACCAGTCAGACCTCCACCAGTCAGATCTCCACCAGTCAGATCTCCACCAGTCAGATCTCCACCAGTCAGATCTCCACCAGTCAGATCTCCACCAGTCAGATCTCCACCAGTCAGATCTCCACCAGTCAGATCTCCACCAGTCAGATCTCCCTCAGTCAGATCTCCCTCAGTCAGATCTCCCTCAGTCAGATCTCCCTCAGTCAGATCTCCACCAGTCAGATCTCCACCAGTCAGATCTCCACCAGTCAGATCTCCACCAGTCAGATCTCCACCAGTCAGATCTCCACCAGTCAGATCTCCACCAGTCAGATCTCCTTCAGATAGACCTCCAGCAGATAGACCTCCAGCAGATAGACCTCCCTCAGTCATACCTCCCTCAGTCAGACCTCCCTCAGTCAGACCTCCCTCAGTCAGACCTCCCTCAGTCAGACCTCCATCAGATAGACCTCCATCAGATAGACCTCCATCAGATAGACCTCCATCAGACAGACCTCCATCAGATAGACCTCCATCAGTCAGACAGACCTCCATCAGTCAGACCCACATCAGTCACATCTCCATCAGTCACATCTCCATCAGTCAGACCTCCATTGGATAGATCTCCATCAGTCAGATCTCCATCAGTCAGACCCATATCAGTCAGACCCACATCAGTCACATCTCCATCAGTCACATCTCCATCAGTCACATCTCCATCAGTCACATCTCCATCAGATAGACCTGTATCAAATAGACCTCCATCAGTCAGACCTCCATCAGTCAGACCTCCATCAGTCAGACCTCCATCAGTCAGACCTCCATCAGTCAGACCTCCATCAGTCAGACCTCCATCAGTCAGACCTCCATCAGTCAGACCTCCATCAGTCAGACCTCCATCAGTCAGATCTCCATCAGTCAGATCTCCATCAGTCAGATCTCCATCAGTCAGATCTCCATCAGTCAGATCTCCATCAGTCAGATCTCCATCAGTCAGATCTCCATCAGATAGACCTCCATCAGGCAGACCTCCATCAGGCAGACCTCCATCAGGCAGACCTCCATCAGGCAGACCTCCATCAGGCAGACCTCTATCAGGCAGACCTCCATCAGGCAGACCTCCATCAGGCAGACCTCCATCAGGCAGACCTCCATCAGTCAGATCTCCATCAGTCAGATCTCCATCAGATAGACCTCCATCAGATAGACCTCCATCAGATAGACCTCCATCAGATAGTCCTCCATCAGATAGACCTCCATCAGATAGACCTCCATCAGATAGACCTCCATCAGATAGACCTCCATCAGATAGACCTCCATCAGTCAGATTTCCATCTGATAGACCTCCATCACCTAGACTTCCATCATTCACATCTCCATCAGTCAGATCTCCATTAGTCAGACCTTCATCATCAGTCACATCTCCATCAGTCACATCTCCATCAGTCACATCTCCATCAGTCACATCTCCATCAGTCACATCTCCATCAGTCACATCTCCATCAGTCACATCTCCATCAGTCACATCTCCATCAGTCACATCTCCATCAGTCAGACCTCCATCAGTCAGACCTCCATCAGACAGACCTCCATCAGTCAGACCTCCATCAGTCAGACCTCCATCAGTCAGACCTCCATCAGTAAGACCTCCATCAGTCAGACCTCCATCAGTCAGACCTCCATCAGTCAGACCTCCATCAGTCAGACCTCCATCAGTCAGACCTCCATCAGTCAGACCTCCATCAGTCAGACCTCCATCAGTCAGACCTCCATCAGTCAGACCTCCATCAGTCAGACCTCCATCAGTCAGACCTCCATCAGTCAGACCTCCATCAGTCAGACCTCCATCAGTCAGACCTCCATCAGTCAGACCTCCATCAGTCAGACCTCCATCAGTCAGATCTCCATCAGTCAGAGCTCCATCAGTCAGACCTCCATCAGTCAGACCTCCATCAGTCAGACCTCCATCAGTCAGACCTCCATCAGTCAGACCTCCATCAGTCAGACCTCCATCAGTCAGACCTCCATCAGTCAGACCTCCATCAGTCAGACCTCCATCAGTCAGACTTCCATCAGTCAGACCTCCATCAGTCAGACCTCCATCAGTCAGACCTCCATCAGTCAGATCTCCACCAGTCAGATCTCCACCAGTCAGATCTCCACCAGTCAGATCTCCACCAGTCAGATCTCCTTCAGATAGACCTCCAGCAGATAGTCCTCCATCAGACAGACCTCCATCAGTCAGACCTCCATCAGGCAGACCTCCATCAGGCAGACCTCCATCAGGCAGACCTCCATCAGGCAGACCTCCATCAGGCAGACTTCCATCAGTCAGACCTCCATCAGTCAGACCTCCATCAGTCAGATCTCCATCAGTCAGATCTCCATCAGTCAGATCTCCATCAGTCAGATCTCCATCAGTCAGATCTCCATCAGTCAGATCTCCATCAGATAGACCTCCATCAGATAGACCTCCATCAGATAGACCTCCATCAGATAGACCTCCATCAGATAGACCTCCATCAGTCAGATTTCCATCTGATAGACCTCCATCACCTAGACTTCCATCATTCACATCTCCATCAGTCAGATCTCCATTAGTCAGACCCCCATCAGTCAGGCCTTCATCATCAGTCAGATCTCCATCAGTCAGATCTCCATCAGTCAGATCTCCATCAGTCACATCTCCATCAGTCACATCTCCATCAGTCACATCTCCATCAGTCAGATCTCCATCAGTCAGATCTCCATCAGTCAGATCTCCATCAGTCAGATCTCCATCAGATAGACCTCCATCAGATAGACCTCCATCAGTCAGATTTCCATCTGATAGACCTCCATCACCTAGACTTCCATCATTCACATCTCCATCAGTCAGATCTCCATCAGTCAGACCCCCATCAGTCAGGCCTTCATCATCAGTCACATCTCCATCAGTCACATCTCCATCAGTCACATCTCCATCAGTCACATCTCCATCAGTCACATCTCCATCAGTCACATCTCCATCAGTCACATCTCCATCAGTCACATCTCCATCAGTCACATCTCCATCAGTCACATCTCCATCAGTCACATCTCCATCAGTCACATCTCCATCAGTCACATCTCCATCAGTCACATCTCCATCAGTCACATCTCCATCAGTCACATCTCCATCAGTCACATCTCCATCAGTCACATCTCCATCAGTCACATCTCCATCAGTCACATCTCCATCAGTCACATCTCCATCAGTCTCATCTCCATCAGTCACATCTCCATCAGTCACATCTCCATCAGTCACATCTCCATCAGTCAGACCTCCATCAGACAGACCTCCATCAGACAGACCTCCATCAGACAGACCTCCATCAGACAGACCTCCATCAGACAGACCTCCATCAGACAGACCTCCATCAGACAGACCTCCATCAGACAGACCTCCATCAGACAGACCTCCATCAGACAGACCTCCATCAGACAGACCTCCATCAGACAGACCTCCATCAGACAGACCTCCATCAGACAGACCTCCATCAGACAGACCTCCATCAGACAGACCTCCATCAGACAGACCTCCATCAGACAGACCTCCATCAGACAGACCTCCATCAGTCAGACCTCCATCAGTCAGACCTCCATCAGTCAGACCTCCATCAGTCAGACCTCCATCAGTCAGACCTCCATCAGTCAGACCTCCATCAGTCAGACCTCCATCAGTCAGACCTCCATCAGTCAGACCTCCATCAGTCAGACCTCCATCAGTCAGACCTCCATCAGTCAGACCTCCATCAGTCAGACCTCCATCAGTCAGACCTCCATCAGTCAGACCTCCATCAGTCAGACCTCCATCAGTCAGACCTCCATCAGTCAGACCTCCATCAGTCAGATCTCCATCAGTCAGATCTCCATCAGTCAGATCTCCATCAGATAGACCCCCATCAGTCAGGCCTCCATCAGACTGAACTCCAACAATCAGACCTACAACAATCAGACCGCCATCAGATAGACTCCATCAATCAGTCTCCATCAGATAGACCTCCATCAGGGAAACCTCCATCAGATCGACCTTCATCAAATAGACATCCATCAGTCAGATCTCCATCAGTCAGATTTCCATTGGATAGTCCTCCATTCGATATTACGTCCAGAGATAGACCACCATCAGATAGACTTTCATCAGATAGACCTCCATCAGATAGACCTCCATCAGATAGACCTCCATCAGATAGACCTCCATCAGATAGACCTCCATCTGTCAGATCTCTATCAGATAGACCTACCAGCTGGATCTCCATCAGATAGATCTCCATCAGACAGACCACCATCAGATAGACCTCCATCATTCAGACCTCCATCATTCAGACCTCCATCATTCAGACCTCCATCATTCAGACCTCCATCAATCAGACCTCCATCATTCAGACCTCCATCATTCAGACCTCCATCATTCAGACCTCCATCATTCAGACCTCCATCATTCAGACCTCCATCATTCAGACCTCCATCATTCAGACCTCCATCATTCAGACCTCCATCATTCAGACCTCCATCATTCAGACCTCCATCATTCAGACCTCCATCATTCAGACCTCCATCATTCAGACCTCCATCATTCAGACCTCCATCATTCAGACCTCCATCATTCAGACCTCCATCATTCAGACCTCCATCATTCAGACCTCCATCATTCAGACCTCCATCATTCAGACCTCCATCAGATAGACCTCCATCAGATAGACCTCCATCAGATAGACCTCCATCAGATAGACTTCCATCAGATAGACCATCAGATAGACCTCCATCAGATAGACCTCCATCAGATAGACCTCCATCAGATAGACCTCCATCAGATAGATCTCCATCAGATAGATCTCCATCAGATAGACCCCCATCAGATAGACCCCCATCAGATAGACCCCCATCAGATAGACCTCCAAAGATAGACCTCCATCAGATAGACCTCCATCAGATAGATCTCCATCAGATAGATCTCCATCAGATAGACGTCCATCAGATCGACGTCCATCAGATAGACGTCCATCTGTCAGACATCCATCGTCAGGCCTCAATCAGATAGACTTGCATCAGTCCGATCTCAATCAGTCACAACTCCATCAGACAGACCTCCATCAGATAGAACTCCATCTGTCAGACCCCCATCAGTCAGGCCTCCATCAGACTGAACTCCAACAATCAGACCTCCAACAATCAGTCTCCATCAGATAGACCTCCATCAGGGAAACCTCCATCAGATCGACCTTCATCAAATAGACATCCATCAGTCAGATTTCCATCAGTCAGATCTCCATCAGTCAGATGTCCATTGGATAGTCCTCCATTCGATAGACGTCCAGCAGATAGACCACCATCAGATAGACTTTCATCAGATAGACCTCCATCAGATAGACCTCCATCAGTCAGACTACCATCTGATAGACCTCCATCAGATAGACCTCCATCAGATAGACCCCCATCAGATAGACCCCCATCAGATAGACCTTCATCAGATAGACCTCCATCAGATAGACCTCCATCTGTCAGATCTCTATCAGATAGACCCCCATCAGATAGACCCCCATCAGATAGACCTCCATCAGATAGACCTCCATCTGTCAGATCTCTATCAGATAGACCTCCCAGCTGGATCTCCATCAGATAGATCGCCATCAATAAGATCTCCATCAGATAGACCACCATCAGGTAGTTCTCCATCAGATAGACCCCCATCAGATAGACCTCCATCAGATAGACCTCCATCAGATAGACCTCCATCAGATAGAGCTCCATCAGATAGACCTCCATCAGATAGACCTCCATCAGATAGACCTCCATCAGATAGACCTCCATCAGATAGATCTCCATCAGATAGACCCCCATCAGATAGACCCCCATCAGATAGACCTCCATCAGATAGACCTCCATCAGATAGACCTCCATCAGATAGAGCTGCATCAGATAGACCTCCATCAGATAGACCTCCATCAGATAGACCTCCATCAGATAGACCTCCATCAGACAGACCTCCATCAGACAGACCTCCATCAGACAGACCTCCATCAGACAGACCTCCATCAGACAGACCTCCATCAGTCAGACCCCCATCAGTCAGGCCTCCATCAGATTAACTCCAACAATCAGTCTCCATCAGATAGACCTCCATCAGGTAAACCTCCATCAGATCGACCTTCATCATATAGTCATCCATCAGTCAGATCTCCATCAGTCAGATCTCCATCAGTCAGATTTCCATTGGCTAGTCCTCCATTCGATAGACCTCCATCAGATCGACCTCCATCAGTCAGATCTCTATCAGATAGACCTCCATCAGATAGACCTCCATCAGATAGACCTCCATTTGTCAGATCTCCATCGGATAGCCCTCCATCTGTCAGATCTCTATCAGATAGACCTCCCAGCTGGATCTCCATCAGATAGACCGCCATCAATAAGATCTCCATCAGATAGACCACCATCAGGTAGTTCTCCATCAGATGGACTTCCATCAGATAGACCTCCATCAGATAGACCTCCATCAGATAGACCTCCATCAGATAGACCTCCATCATTCAGACGTCCATCATTCAGACGTCCATCAGTCAGATCTCCATCAGATAGACCTCCATCAGATAGACCTCCATCAGACAGACCCACATCAGACAGACCCCCATCAGATAGACCTCCATCAGGTAAACCTCCATCAGATCGACCTTCATCATATAGACATCCATCAGTCAGATCTCCATCAGTCAGATCTCCATCAGTCAGATTTCCATTGGCTAGTCCTCCATTCGATAGACCTCCATCAGATCGACCTCCATCAGTCAGATCTCTATCAGATAGACCTCCATCAGATAGACCTCCATCAGATAGACCCCCATCAGATAGACCCCCATCAGATAGACCCCCATCAGATAGACCCCCATCAGATAGACCTCCATTTGTCAGATCTCCATCGGATAGCCCTCCATCTGTCAGATCTCTATCAGATAGACCTCCCAGCTGGATCTCCATCAGATAGACCGCCATCAATAAGATCTCCATCAGATAGACCACCATCAGGTAGTTCTCCATCAGATGGACTTCCATCAGATAGACCTCCATCAGATAGACCTCCATCATTCAGACGTCCATCAGTCAGATCTCCATCAGATAGACCTCCATCAGATAGACCTCCATCAGATAGACCTCCATCAGATAGACCTCCATCAGATAGACCTCCATCAGACAGACCCCCATCAGACAGACCCCCATCAGGTAGACCTCCATCAGATAGACCTCCATCAGATAGACCTCCATCAGATAGACCTCCATCAGATAGACCCCTATCAGATAGACCCCTATCAGATAGACCTCCATCAGATAGATCTCCATTTGTCAGATCTCCATCGGATAGCCCTCCATCTGTCAGATCTCTATCAGATAGACCTCCCAGCTGGATCTCCATCAGATAGACCGCCATCAATAAGATCTCCATCAGATAGACCACCATCAGGTAGTTCTCCATCAGATCGACCTCCATCAGATAGACCTCCATCAGATAGACCTCCATCAGATAGACCTCCATCAGTCAGATCTCTACCAGATAGACCTCCATCAGATAGACCTCCATCAGTCAGATCTCTACCAGATAGACCTCCATCAGATGGCCTCCATCAGATGGACCTCCTTCAGATAGACCCCCATCAGATAGACCTCCATCAGATCGACCTCCATCAGATCGACCTCCATCAGATAGACCTCCATCAGTCAGATCTCTACCAGATAGACCTCCATCAGATGGACCTCCATCAGATGGACCTCCTTCAGATGGACCCCCATCAGATAGACCTCCATCAGATAGACCTCCATCAGATAGACCTCCATCAGATAGACCTCCATCAGATAGATCTCCATCAGATAGACGTCCATCTTTCAGACATCCATCGTCAGGCCTCAATCAGATAGACTTCCATCAGCCCGATCTCAATCAGTCACAACTCCATCAGACAGACCTTCATCAGATTGAACTCCAACAATCAGACCTCCAACAATCAGACCGCCATCAGATAGACTCCATCAATCAGTCTCCATCAGATAGACCTCCACCAGTTAGACCTCCACCAGATAGACCTCCACCAGATAGACCTCCACCAGATAGACCTCCACCAGATAGACCTCCATCATTCAGACCTCCATCATTCAGACCTCCATCATTCAGACCTCCATCGGATAGATCCCCATCGGATAGACCTTCATTTGTCAGACCTTCATCAGATAGACCTCCATCAGTCATACCTCCACCAGATAGACCTCCACCAGATAGACCTCCACCAGATAGACCTCCACCAGATAGACCTCCACCAGATAGACCTCCACCAGATAGACCTCCACCAGATAGACCTCCACCAGATAGACCTCCACCAGATAGACCTCCACCAGATAGACCTCCACCAGATAGACCTCCACCAGATAGACCTCCACCAGATAGACCTCCACCAGATAGATCACCATCAGATAGACCTCCATCAGATAGACCTCCATCAGATAGACCTCCATCAGATAGACCTCCATCAGATAGACCTCCATCAGTCAGACCATCATCATTCATACCTCCATCACATAGGCCTCCCTCAGATAGACCTTCCTCAGATAGAGCTCCTTCAGATAGACCTCCATCAGTCAGATATCCATCAGATATAACTCCATGACATAGATCTCTATCAGATAGACGTCCATCTGTCAGACATCCATCGTCAGGCCTCAATCAGATAGACTTCCATCAGCCCGATCTCAATCAGTCACAACTCCATCAGACAGACCTTCATCAGATAGACCTCCATCAGTCAGACCTCCATCAGATTGAACTCCAACAATCAGACCTCCAACAATCAGACCGCCATCAGATAGACTCCATCAGATAGACCTCCACCAGATAGACCTCCACCAGATAGACCTCCACCAGATAGACCTCCACCAGATAGACCTCCACCAGATAGACCTCCACCAGATAGACCTCCACCAGATAGACCTCCACCAGATAGACCTCCACCAGATAGACCTCCACCAGATAGACCTCCACCAGATAGACCTCCACCAGATAGACCTCCACCAGATAGACCTCCACCAGATAGACCTCCACCAGATAGACCTCCACCAGATAGACCTCCACCAGATAGACCTCCACCAGATAGACCTCCACCAGATAGATCTCCACCAGATAGATCTCCACCAGATAGATCTCCACCAGATAGACCTCCACCAGATAGACCTTGATTAGGTAGACCTCCATCAGGTAGACCTCCATCAGGTAGACCCCCATCAGGTAGACCTCCATCATTCAGATCTATATCATATAGACCCCCATCAGATAGACCTTCATTTGTCAGATCTCCATCGGATAGCCCTCCATCAGTCAGATCTCTATCAGATAGACCTCTCAGCTAGAACTCCATCAGATAGATCGCCATCAATAAGATCTCCATCAGATAGACCACCATCAGGTAGTTCTCCATCAGATAGACCTCCACCAGATAGACCTCCACCAGATAGACCTCCACCAGATAGACCTCCACCAGATAGACCTCCACCAGATAGACCTCCACCAGATAGACCTCCACCAGATAGACCTCCACCAGATAGACCTCCACCAGATAGACCTCCACCAGATAGACCTCCACCAGATAGACCTCCACCAGATAGACCTCCACCAGATAGACCTCCACCAGATAGACCTCCATCGGTTAGACCTCCATCAATCAGATCTCCATCAGATAGACCTCCACCAGATAGACCTCCACCAGATAGACCTCCACCAGATAGACCTCCACCAGATAGACCTCCACCAGATAGACCTCCACCAGATAGACCTCCATCAATCAGATCTCCATCAGATAGACCTCCATTAGTCAGACCTCCATCAGATAGACCTCCATCAGATAGACCTCCATCAGTCAGATCACCATTGGATAGACCTCCATCAGTCAGACCATCATCATTCCGACCTCCATCAGATAGGCCTCCCTCAGATAGACCTCCCTCAGATAGAGCTCCTTCAGATAGACTTCCATCAGTCATATCTCCACCAGTCAGATATCCATCAGATATAACTCCATAAGATAGATCTCCATCAGCCAGGCCTCCATCAGATAGACTACCATCAGATAGACCTTCCTTAGATAGACCTCCATCTGTCAGGCCTCCATCAGATAGACCTCCATCAGATAGACCTCCATCAGATAGACCTCCATCAGTCAGATATCCATCTATCAGTCTCCCATCAATCCGAACACAATCAATCAGTCCCATTCAAGCAGTCAGTCAGTAAACAGCCCTCTCTATCAGACCTCCAGAAATCAGACTCTCATCAATCACATCCTTTTCAATCAGATATACATCTATCAGGAACACATCAAACAAACTCTCATTAATCAAACTCCCATCATTCACCTCATATATCAAGCCCCAATCTATGAGATCACCATCTATTGGACCTCATCAACCAGACCCATATCTGCCAAACCCGTATCTGCCAGGCTCGTATCTGCCAGGCTCGTATCTGCCAGGCTCGTATCTGCCAGGCTCGTATCTGCCAGGCTCGTATCTGCCAGGCTCGTATCTGCCAGGCTCGTATCTGCCAGGCTCGTATCTGCCAGGCTCGTATCTGCCAGGCTCGTATCTGCCAGGCTCGTATCTGCCAGGCTCGTATCTGCCAGGCTCGTATCTGCCAGACTCGTATCTGCCAGACTCGTATCTGCCAGGCCCGTATCTGCCAGGCCCGTATCTGCCAGGCCCGTATCTGCCAGGCCCGTATCTGCCAGGCCCGTATCTGCCAGGCCCGTATCTGCCAGGCCTGTATTTACCAGACGCATATCTACCAGGCCCATATCTACCAGGCCCATATCTACCAGGCCCATATCTACCAGGCCCATATCTACCAGGCCCATATTTACCAGACGCATATCTACCAGGCCCATATTTACCAGACGCATATCTACCAGGCCCTTATCTACCAGACGCGTATCTACCAGACGCATATCTACCAGGCCCATATTTACCAGGCCCATATCTACCAGGCCCATATCTACCAGGCCCATATTTACCAGACGCATATCTACCAGGCCCATATTTACCAGGCCCATATCTACCAGGCCCATATTTACCAGACGCATATCTACCAGGCCCATATTTACCAGACGCATATCTACCAGACCCATATCTACCAGGCCCATATCTACCAGGCCCATATCTACCAGGCCCATATCTACCAGGCCCATATCTACCAGGCCCATATCTACCAGGCCCATATCTACCAGGCCCATATCTACCAGGCCCATATTTACCAGACGCATATCTACCAGGCCCATATTTACCAGACGCATATCAACCAGGCCCTTATCTACCAGACGCGTATCTACCAGACGCATATCTACCAGGCCCATATTTACCAGGCCCATATCTACCAGGCCCATATTTACCAGACGCATATCTACCAGGCCCATATTTACCAGGCCCATATTTACCAGGCCCATATCTACCAGGCCCATATTTACCAGACGCATATCTACCAGGCCCATATTTACCAGGCCCATATTTACCAGGCCCATATCTACCAGGCCCATATCTACCAGGCCCATATTTACCAGGCCCATATCTACCAGGCCCATATCTACCAGGCCCATATCTACCAGGCCCATATCTACCAGGCCCATATCTACCAGGCCCATATCTACCAGGCCCATATCTACCAGGCCCATATCTACCAGGCCCATATCTACCAGACCCATATCTACCAGGCCCATATCTACCAGGCCCATATCTACCAGACCCATATCTACTAGGCCCATATCCACCTGACCCACATCTACATGACGCCCATCCAGCAGACACCCATTTACTAGGTTCCCATCTATCATGCCCAGTCTAAGACTCCCATCAATCAGACCCCCGATCTGCCAGAAGCCAATCAATCAGATTCATATTGATAGGCTCCATCAATCAGAAACCCTTATTAATCAGACCCCACCTATGAGAACACGTAGCTCAGATTCCCATCAATCAGATTTCACTAAATATGATTCCGATCAATCACAGATAAACATAAGAATTAGGTGCAGGAGCAGGCCATACGTCCCCTTCAGCCTGCTCCGCCATTTAATACCATCATGTCTGCTCTTCGACCTCAGCTCCATGTTACCGCACAATCTCCATATCCCTCAATTGCTCTCGAGTCCAAAACTCTATCGATCTCAGCCTTAAATATACTCAACCACTGAGCATCCACAGCCCTTTGGGGCAGATAATTGCAAAGATTCACCACCCTCTGAGTGAAGAAATTCCTCCTCATCTCAGTTCTATGCGGCCGTGCTATTACCTAACTTTATCTTATTAACAACCTTTTATGTGGCACATTATCGAATACCTTTTGGAAATCCGAATATACTACAACTCTTTTGGTTGTAACCAATTAAATCAAGTGCCCCCTGATTAAACAGGGGGGACACACCAAACATTTTCAAACAAGTGGCCCCTTGGGTTTTTTTTGTTTCTTTTGGGGTTTTTTTGAGGGTACTGAAACACAAATAATACAAGTGCCCCCTGGCTAAAAGGGTGGGGGGCACTAAAAACCGGAAATTTAACAAATTAAACTTTAAGCAATAATAATCAAATTAAAATGTGTTTGCCGGGGGGGGGCGGTGATGATGCACTCCAGTTCCTCCGGTGCCCACCTCTCGCGGAAGGCCGCGAGCGTACCGGTGGACACCGCGTGCTCCATCTCCAAGGACACCCTGGCTCAGATGTACCCGCGGAAGAGAGGCAGGCAGTCGGGGCTGAACGACCCCCTCGACCGCCCGCTGCCTGGACCGGCTGATGGTCCCCTTGGCCAGGCCCAGGAGCAGCCCTACGAGGAGGCCCTCGGACCTACCCGCTCCCCTCCGCACAGGGTGCCCAAAGATCAGGAGTGTGGGGCTGAAGTGCAGCCAGAATTTGAGGAGCAGCTCCTTCAAATATTGGAAGAGGGGCTGCAACCTCGCACATTCGATAACAACATGGAACATGGACTCCTCCAGACTGCAGAAATTGCAGATGGTCTGGGAGCCCGTGAACCGACTTAAAAATTTATTGCACGGGATTGCTCCGTGCACCACCCTCCAGGCCAAGTCCCCGATAAATAGGGGGAGGGACTCCCGCGTAGAGTGCCCTCCATTGGGGACCCCCACCTCCTCCGGACGGCGAGATGGTGCGCCATGGTGTGTCCGGACGGCAGACCAGGATGGCAAGGTGGAGAGTGTGCAGGAGCAGCCCTGTACAGGAAACCCCTCCCTCCGCGCAGAACTGAAAGGCACGGAGGGGATTTCCCCGAGGAGGCTCGAGTTGTGAGGATCACACACTTTCAATCTGACTCACATCGACCAGACTCACTGCAACTCTTTTGTCGAAACCAAATACACATTTAAATCAAGTGATTAAAGGGGACACTCCAAAACTTTCAATCAAGTGCCCTTTTTTGTTTTTTTCTTGTGTTTTTTTTTGTGGGTTTTTTTGGCATTAAACCACAAATTATACAAGTGCCCCCTATAAAAGGGGAGGGGGATACTATAACCGGCAAAAAAAAACAGATTAAACTTTAAAATATATAAAATCAAATTAAAATGTGTTTGCCGAGGGGGGGGGGGGGTGATGATGCACTCCAGTCCCTCCGGCGCCCACCTCTCGCGGAAGGCCACGAGCGTACCGGTGGACACCGCGTGCTCCATCTCCAGGGACACCCTGGCTCGGATGTAACCGCGGAAGAGAGGCGGGCAGTCAGACTCACTACAATCAGACCCAACCAGTCAAACCTCAATCAGTCCATTTACGGTACCAGTTGCATAGTGGTTATGTTACTGGCCGAGTAATCCAGAAACTTGGACTAATGATCTGGAGACATATGTTCAAATCCCACCACCGGCAGCTGGGGAATTTAAATTCAGTTAATTAAATAGATCTGGACTAAAAAGCTCGTATCAGTAATTGTGACCAATGGTAAAAACCTTAAATGTCCTTTAGGGAAGGAAATCTACCAAAATTCCCTGGATTCTGGAGCGGTCCCAGTGGATTGGAAAACTGCAAATGTAACGCCCCTATTTAAAAACGGAGGCAGGCAGAAAGCAGAAAACTATAGCCTGGCCACCCTAAAATCTGTGGTTAGAAAAATTATGGAGTCCATTATTAAGGAAGCAGTAGCAGGACATAGAAACAGAAAGTAGGTGCAGGAGTAGGCCATTCGGCCCTTCGATCCTGCACCACCATTCAATAAGATCATATCTGATCATTCACCTCAGTACCACATTCCTGCTTTCTCTCCATCCCCCTTGGTCCCTTTAGCTGTAAGGGCCACATCTAACTCCCTTTTGAATATATCGAACGAACTGGGCCTCAACAACTTTCTGTGGTAGAGAATTCCACAGGTTCACAATTCTCTGAGCGAAGAAGTTTCTCCTCATCTCAGTCCTAAATGGCTTACCCCTTATCCTTAGACTGTGACCCCTGGTTCTGGACTTCCCCAACATCGAGAACATTCTTCCTGCGTCTAATCTGTCCAGTCCCGTCAGAATTTGATATCTTTCTATGAGATCCCCTCTCATTCTTCTAAATTCCAGTGAATATAAGCCTAGTCGATCCAGTCTTTCTTCATATGTCAGTCCTGCCATCCCGGGAATCAGTCTGGTGAACCTTCGCTGCACTCCCTCAATAGCAAGAATGGCCTTCCTCAGATTAGGAGACCAAAACTGAACACAATATTCCAGGTGTGGTCTCACCAAGGCCCTGTACAACTGCAGTAAAACCTCCCTGCTCCTATACTCAAATCCTCTCGCTATGAAGGCCAGCATGCCACTTGCTTTCTTAAACGCCTGCTGCACCTGTATGCCTACTTTCAATGACTGATGTACCATGACACCCAGATATCGTTGCACCTCTCCTTTTCCTAAACTGTCACCATTCAGATAATAATCTGCCTTCGTGTTTTTGCCACCAAAGTAGATCGGGGGAAACCAGTGGATGTGGAGTATTATGATTTCCAGAAGACATTCGATAGGGTGCCATATAAGATGTTATTAAACAAAATTAGGTCACATTGTGAATGGACTTTTACAGGTCACATTGTGAATGGATTGTTACAGGTCACATTGTGAATGGACTGTTACAGGTCACATAGTGAATGGATTGTTACAGGTCACATTGTGAATGGATTGTTACAGGTCACATTGTGAATGGACTGTTACAGGTCCACATTGTGAATGGTCTGTTACAGGTCACATTGTGAATGGAATGTTACAGGTCACATTGTGAATGGACTGTTACAGGTCCACATTGTGAATGGTCTGTTACAGGTCACATTGTGAATGGACTGTTACAGGTCACATTGTGAATGGACTGTTACAGGTCCACATTGTGAATGGTCTGTTACACGTCACATTGTGAATGGTCTGTCACAAGTCACATTGTGAATGGACTGTTACAGGTCCACATTGTGAATGGACTGTTACAGGTCACATTGTGAATGGATTGTAACAGGCCCACATTGTGAATGGACTGTTAAAGGTCACATTGTGAATGGGTTGTTACAGGTCACATTGTGAATGGACTGTTACAGGTCCACATTGTGAATGGACTGTTACAGGTCACATTGTGAATGGTCTGTTACAGGTCACATTGTGAATGGTCTGTTACAGGTCCACATTGTGAATGGACTGTTACAGGTCACATTGTGAATGGTCTGTTACAGGTCACATTGTGAATGGACTGTTACAGGTCCACATTGTGAATGGACTGTTACAGGTCACATTGTGAATGGTCTGTTACAGGTCTACATTGTGAATCGACTGTTACAAAGCCACATTGTGAATGGATTGTTACAGATCACATTGTGAATGGACTGTTACAGGTCACATTGTGAATGGACTGTTACAGGTCCACATTGTGAATGGACTGTTACAGGTCACATTTGAATGGTCTGTTACAGGTCACATTGTGAATGGACTGTTACAGGCCCATATTGTGAATGGACTGTTACAGGTCACATTGTGAATGGACTGTTACAGGTCACATTGTGAATGGACTGTTACAGGTCCACATTGTGAATGGACTGTTACAGGTCACATTGTGAATGGACTGTTATGGGTCACATTGTGAATGGACTGTTACAGGTCCACATTGTGAATGGACTGTTACAGGTCCACATTGTGAATGGTCTGTTAAAGGTACACATTGTGAATGGTCTGTTACAGGTCCACATTGTGAATTGTCTGTTACAAGTCACATTCTGAATGGATTGTTACACGTCACATTGTGAATGGACTATTACAGGTCCACATTATGAATGGACTGTTACAGGTCCACATTGTGAATGGACTGTTACAGATCACATTGTGAATGAACTGTTACAGGTTCACATTGTGAATGGACTGTCACAGGTCCACACTGTGAATGGACTGTTACAGGTCACATTGTGAATGGTCTGTTACAGGTCAACATTGTGAATGGACTGTTACAGATCACATTGTGAATGGACTGTTACAGGTCCACATTGTGAATGGTCTGTTACAGGTCCACATTGTGAATCGACTGTTACAAAGCCACATTGTGAATGGTCTGTTACAGGTCACATTGTTAATGAACTGTTACAGGTCCACATTGTGAATGAACTGTTACAGGTCCACATTGTGAATGGACTGTTACAGGTCCACATTGTGAGTGGACTGTTACAGGTCCACATTGTGAATGGACTGTTACAGGTCCACATTGTGAATGGACTGTTACAGGTCACATTGTGAATGGTCTGTTACAGGTCCACATTGTGAATGGACTGTTACAGGTCACATTGTGAATGGTCTGTTACAGGTCACATTGTGAATGGACTGTTACAGGTCCACATTGTGAATCGACTGTTACAAGTCCACATTGTGAATGGACTGTTACAGGTCCACATTGTGAATGGTCTTTTACAGGTCACATTCTGAATGGATTGTTACAGGTCACATTGTGAATGGACTATTACAGGTCCACATTGTGAATGGACTGTTACAGGTCCACATTGTGAATGGACTGTTACAGGTCCACATTGTGAATGGACTGTTACAGTCCACATTGTGAATGGACTATTACAGGCCCACATTGTGAATGGACTGTTACAGGTCACATTGTGAATGGACTGTTACAGGTCCACGTTGTGAATGGTCTGTTGCAGGTCACATTGTGAATGGACTGTTACAGGTCACATTGTGAATGGACTGTTACAGGTCCACATTGTGAATGGTCTGTTACAGGTCACATTGTGAATGGTCTGTTACAGGTCACATTGTGAATGGTCTGTTACAGGTCCACATTGTGAATGCACTGTTACAGGTCACATTGTGAATGGTCTGTTACAGGTCACATTGTGAATGGACTGTTACAGGTCCACATTGTGAATGGACTGTTACAGGTCACATTGTGAATGGTCTGTTACAGGTCCACATTGTGAATCGACTGTTACAAAGCCACATTGTGAATGGATTGTTACAGATGACATTGTGAATGGACTGTTACAGGTCACATTGTGAATGGACTGTTACAGGTCCACATTTTGAATGGACTGTTACAGGTCACATTTGAATGGTCTGTTACAGGTCACATTGTGAATGGACTGTTACAGGTCCATATTGTGAATGGACTGTTACAGGTCACATTGTGAATGGACTGTTACAGGTCACATTGTGAATGGACTGTTACAGGTCCACATTGTGAATGGACTGTTACAGGTCACATTGTGAATGGACTGTTATGGGTCACATTGTGAATGGACTGTTACAGGTCCACATTGTGAATGGACTGTTACAGGTCCACATTGTGAATGGTCTGTTAAAGGTACACATTGTGAATGGTCTGTTACAGGTCCACATTGTGAATTGTCTGTTACAAGTCACATTCTGAATGGATTGTTACACGTCACATTGTGAATGGACTATTACAGGTCCACATTATGAATGGACTGTTACAGGTCCACATTGTGAATGGACTGTTACAGATCACATTGTGAATGAACTGTTACAGGTTCACATTGTGAATGGACTGTCACAGGTCCACACTGTGAATGGACTGTTACAGGTCACATTGTGAATGGTCTGTTACAGGTCCACATTGTGAATGAACTGTTACAGGTCCACATTGTGAATGGACTGTTACAGGTCCACATTGTGAGTGGACTGTTACAGGTCCACATTGTGAATGGACTGTTACAGGTCCACATTGTGAATGGACTGTTACAGGTCACATTGTGAATGGTCTGTTACAAGTCCACATTGTGAATGGACTGTTACAGGTCACATTGTGAATGGTCTGTTACAGGTCACATTGAGAATGGAGTGTTACAGGTCCACATTGTGAATCGACTGTTACAAGTCCACATTGTGAATGGACTGTTACAGGTCCACATTGTGAATGGTCTGTTACAGGTCACATTCTGAATGGATTGTTACAGGTCACATTGTGAATGGACTATTACAGGTCCACATTGTGAATGGACTGTTACAGGTCCACATTGTGAATGGACTGTTACAGGTCACATTGTGAATGGACTGTTACAGTCCACATTGTGAATGGACTGTTACAGGTCACATTGTGAATGGACTGTTACAGGTCCACGTTGTGAATGGTCTGTTGCAGGTCACATTGTGAATGGACTGTTACAGGTCAACTTTGTGAATGGACTATTACAGGTCCACATTGTGAGTGGACTATTACAGGTCCAGATTGTGAATGGACTGTTACAGGTCACATTGTGAATGGACTGTTACTGGTCACATTGTGAACGGATTGTTACAGGTCACATTGTGAATGCTCTGTTACAGGTCACATTGTGAATGGTCCGTTACAGGTCCACATTGTGAATCGACTGTTACAAAGCTACATTGTGAATGTATTGTTACAGATCACATTGTGAATGGATTGTTACAGGTCCACATTGTGAATGGTCTGTTACAGGTCCACATTGTGAATCGACTGTTACAAAGCCACATTGTGAATGGATTGTTACAGATCACATTGTGAATGGACTGTTACAGGTCACATTGTGAATGGACTGTTACAGGTCAACATTGTGAATGGACTGTTACAGGTCACATTGTGAATGGACTGTTACAGGTCCACATTGTGAATGGACTGTTACAGGTCACATTGTGAATGGACTGTTATGGATCACATTGTGAATGGACTGTTACAGGTCCACATTGTGAATGGTCTGTTACAGGTCCACATTGTGAATCGTCTGTTACAGGTCCACATTGTGAATCGACTGTTACAAAGCTACATTGTGAATGGTCTGTTACAGGTCACATTGTGAATGAACTGTTACAGGTCCACATTGTGAACGGACTGTTACAGGTCCACATTGTGAATGGACTGTTACAGGTCACATTGTGAATGGACTGCTACTGGTCACATTGTGAATGGATTGTTACAGGTCACATTGTGAATGCTCTGTTACAGGTCACATTGTGAATGGTCTGTTACAGGTCCACATTGTGAATCGACTGTTACAAAGCTACATTGTGAATGGACTGTTACAGGTCACATTGTGAATGGACTGTTATGGATCACATTGTGAATGGACTGTTACAGGTCCACATTGTGAATGGTCTGTTACAGGTCCACATTGTGAATCGTCTGTTACAGGTCCACATTGTGAATCGACTGTTACAAAGCTACATTGTGAATGGTCTGTTACAGGTCACATTGTGAATGAACTGTTACAGGTCCACATTGTGAACGGACTGTTACAGGTCCACATTGTGAATGGACTGTTACAGGTCACATTGTGAATGGACTGCTACTGGTCACATTGTGAATGGATTGTTACAGGTCACATTGTGAATGCTCTGTTACAGGTCACATTGTGAATGGTCTGTTACAGGTCCACATTGTGAATCGACTGTTACAAAGCTACATTGTGAATGGATTGTTACAGGTCACATTCTGAATGGACTGTTACAGGTCCACATTGTGAATCGACTGTTACAAAGCCACATTGTGAATGGATTGTTACAGATCACATTGTGAATGGACTGTTACAGGTCACATTGTGAATGGACTGTTACAGGTCCACATTGTGAATGGACTGTAACAGGTCACATTGTGAATGGACTGTTACAGGTCACATTGTGAATGGACTGTTACAGGTCCACATTGTGAATGGACTGTTACAGATCACATTGTGAATGGACTGTTATGGGTCACATTGTGAATGGACTGTTACGGGTCCACATTGTGAATGGTCTGTTACAGGTCCACATTGTGAATGGTCTGTTACAGGTCCACATTGTGAATGGTCTGTTACAGGTCACATTCTGAATGGATTGTTACAGGTCACATTGTGATGGACTAGTACAGGTCCACATTGTGAATGGACTGTTACAGATCACATTGTGATTGGACTGTTACAGGTCCACATTGTGATTGGACTGTTACAGGTCCACATTGTGAATGGACTGTTACAGGTCCACATTGTGAATGGACTGTTACAGGTCACATTGTGAATGGTCTGTTACAGGTCAACTTTGTGAATGGACTGTTGCAGGTCACATTGTGAATGGACTGTTACAGGTCCGCATTGTGAATCATCTGTTACAGGTCCACATTGTGAATCGACTGTTACAAAGCCACATTGTGAATGGTCTGTTACAGGTCACATTGTGAATGAACTGTTACAGGTCCACATTGTGAATGGACTGTTACAGGTCAACATTGTGAATGGTCTGTTACAGGTCACATTGTGAATGGTCTGTTACAGGTCCACATTGTGAATGGACTGTTAAAGGTCACATTGTGAATGGACTGTTACAGGTCCACATTGTGAATGGTCTGTTACAAGTCACATTGTGAATGGACTGTTACAGGTCCACATTTTGAATGGACTGTTCCAGATCACATTGTGAATGGAGTGTTACAGATCACATTGTGAATGGACTGTTGCAGGTCACATTGTGAGTGGACTATTACAGGTCCACATTGTGAATGGACTGTTACAGGTCACATTGTGAATGGACTGTTACTGGTCACATTGTGAACGGATTGTTACAGGTCACATTGTGAATGCTCTGTTACAGGTCCACATTGTGAATAGTCTGTTACAGGTCCACATTGTGAATGGTCTGTTACAGGTCCACATTGTGAATGATCTGTTACAGGTCCACATTGTGAATGGTCTGGTACAGGTCCACATTTTGAATGGACTGTTACAGGTCACATTGTGAATGGAGTGTTACAGATCACATTGTGAATGGACTGTTGCAGGTCACATTGTGAGTGGACTATTACAGGTCCACATTGTGAATGGATTGTTACAGATCACATTGTGAACGGACTGTTACAGGTCACATTGTGAATGGACTGTTACAGGTCCACATTGTGAATGGACTGTTACAGGTCCACATTGTGAATGGACTGTTACAGGTCACATTGTGAATGGACTGTTACAGGTCCACATTGTGAATGGACTGTTACAGATCACATTGTGAATGGACTGTTATGGGTCACATTGAGAATGGACTGTTACGGGTCCACATTGTGAATGGTCTGTTACAGGTCCACATTGTGAATGGTCTGTTACAGGTCCACATTGTGAATGGTCTGTTACAGGTCACATTCTGAATGGATTGTTACAGGTCACATTGTGATGGACTATTACAGGTCCACATTGTGAATGGACTGTTACAGATCACATTGTGATTGGACTGTTACAGGTCCACATTGTGATTGGACTGTTACAGGTCCACATTGTGAATGGACTGTTACAGGTCACATTGTGATTGGTCTGTTACAGGTCAACTTTGTGAATGGACTGTTACAGGTCACATTGTGAATGGACTGTTACAGGTCCACATTGTGAATGGACTGTTACAGGTCACATTGTGAATGGACTGTTATGGATCACATTGTGAATGGACTGTAACAGGTCCACATTGTGAATGGTCTGTTACAGGTCCACATTGTGAATGGTCTGTTACAGGTCCACATTGTGAATCGACTGTTACAAAGCCACATTGTGAATGGTCTGTTACAGGTCACATTGTGAATGAACTGTTACAGGTCCACATTGTGAATGGACTGTTACAGGTCCACATTGTGAATGGTCTGTTGCAGGTCACATTGTGAATGGACTGTTACAGGTCACATTGTGAATGGACTGTTATAGGTCCACATTGTGAATGGACTATTACAGGCCCACATTGTGAATGGACTGTTACAGGTCACATTGTGAGTGGACTATTACAGGTCCACATTGTGAATGGACTGTTACAGGTCACATTGTGAATGGACTGTTACTGGTCACATTGTGAACGGATTGTTACAGGTCACATTGTTAATGCTCTGTTACAGGTCCACATTGTGAATAGTCTGTTACAGGTCCACATTGTGAATGGTCTGTTACAGGTCCACATTGTGAATGGACTGTTACAGGTCACATTGTGAATCGACTGTTACAAGTCCACATTGTGAATGGACTGTTACAGCTCCACATTGTGAATGGACGGTTACTGGTCACATTGTGAATGGACTGTTACAGGTCCACATTGTGAATGGAGTGTTACAGCTCCACATTGTGAATGGACGGTTACTGGTCCACATTGTGAATGGACTGTTACAGGTCACATTGTGAATCGACTGTTACAAGTCCACATTGTGAATGGACTGTTACAGCTCCACATTGTGAATGGACGGTTACTGGTCACATTGTGAATGGACTGTTACATGTCCACATTGTGAATGGACTGTTACAGGTCCACATTGTGAATGGACTGTTACAGGTCCACATTGTGAATGGACTGTTACAGGTCACATTGTGAATGGACTGTTACAGGTCCATGTTGTGAATGGTCTGTTGCAGGTCACATTCTGAATGGACTGTTACAGGTCACATTGTGAATGGACTATTACAGGTCCACATTGTGAGTGGACTGTTACAGGTCACATTGTGAATGGACTGTTACTGGTCACATTGTGAACGGATTGTTACAGGTCACATTGTGAATGCTCTGTTACAGGTCACATTGTGAATGGTCTGTTACAGGTCCACATTGTGAATCGACTGTTACAAAGCTACATTGTGAATGTATTGTTACAGGTCACATTGTGAATGAACTGTTACAGGTCCACATTGTGAATGGTCTGTTACAGGTCCACATTGTGAATCGACTGTTACAAAGCCACATTGTGAATGGATTGTTACAGATCACATTGTGAATGGACTGTTACAGGTCACATTGTGAATGGACTGTTACAGGTCACATTGTGAATGGACTGTTACAGGTCCACATTGTGAATGGACTGTTATGGATCACATTGTGAATGGACTGTTCCAGGTCCACTTTGTGAATGGTCTATTACAGGTCCACATTGTGAATCGTCTGTTACAGGCCCATATTGTGAATCGACTGTTACAAAGCCACATTGTGAATGGTCTGTTACAGGTCACATTGTGAATGGACTGTTACAGGTCCACATTGTGAATGGTCTGTTACAGGTCACATTGTGAATGGACTGTTACAGGTTCACATTTTGAATGGACTGTTGCAGGTCACATTGTGAATGGTCTGTTACAGGTCCACATTGTAAATCGACTGTAACAAAGCCACATTGTGAATGGTCTGTTACAGGTCACATTGTTAATGAACTGTTACAGGTCCACATTGTGAATGAACTGTTACAGGTCCACATTGTGAATGGACTGTTACAGGTCCACATTGTGAGTGGACTGTTACAGGTCCACATTGTGAGTGGACTGTTACAGGTCCACATTGTGAATGGACTGTTACAGGTCCACATTGTGAATGGACTGTTACAGGTCCACATTGTGAATGGTCTGTTACAGGTCCACATTGTGAATGGACTGTTACAGGTCACATTGTGAATGGTCTGTAACAGGTCACATTGTGAATGGACTGTTACAGGTCCACATTGTGAATCGACTGTTACAAGTCCACATTGTGAATGGACTGTTACAGGTCCACATTGTGAATGGTCTGTTACAGGTCACATTCTGAATGGATTGTTACAGGTCACATTGTGAATGGACTATTACAGGTCCACATTGTGAATGGACTGTTATAGGTCCACATTGTGAATGGACTATTACAGGCCCACATTGTGAATGGACTATTACAGGCCCACATTGTGAATGGACTGTTACAGGTCACATTGTGAATGGACTGTTACAGGTCCACATTGTGAATGGACTGTTACAGGTCACATTGTGAATGGACTGTTACTGGTCACATTGTGAACGGATTGTTACAGGTCACATTGTGAATGGACTGTTACAGGTCCACAGTGTGAATCATCTGTTACAGGTCCACATTGTGAATCGACTGTTACAAAGCCACATTGTGAATGGTCTGTTACAGGTCCACATTGTGAATGGTCTGTTACAGGTCACATTGTGAATGGAGTGTTACAGATCACATTGTGAATGGACTGTTGCAGGTCACATTGTGAGTGGACTATTACAGGTCCACATTGTGAATGGACTGTTACAGGTCACATTGTGAATGGACTATTACAGGTCCACATTGGGAGTGGACTATTACAGGTCCACATTGTGAATGGACTGTTACAGGTCACATTGTGAATGGACTGTTACTGGTCACATTGTGAACGGATTGTTACAGGTCACATTGTGAATGCTCTGTTACAGGTCACATTGTGAATGGTCTGTTACAGGTCCACATTGTGAATGGTCTGTTACAGGTCACATTGTGAATGGAGTGTTACAGATCACATTGTGAATGGACTGTTGCAGGTCACATTGTGAGTGGACTATTACAGGTCCACATTGTGAATGGACTGTTACAGGTCACATTGTGAATGGACTATTACAGGTCCACATTGGGAGTGGACTATTACAGGTCCACATTGTGAATGGACTGTTACAGGTCACATTGTGAATGAACTGTTACAGGTCCACATTGTGAATGGTCTGTTACAGGTCCACATTGTGAATGGTCTGGTACAGGTCCACATTTTGAATGGACTGTTGCAGGTCACATTGTGAACGGATTGTTACAGGTCACATTGTGAATGCTCTGTTACAGGTCACATTGTGAATGGTCTGTTACAGGTCCACATTGTGAATCGACTGTTACAAAGCTACATTGTGAATGTATTGTTACAGGTCACATTGTGAATGGACTGTTACAGGTCCACAGTGTGAATGGTCTGTTACAGGTCACATTGTGAATCGACTGTTACAAAGCCACATTGTGAATGGATTGTTACAGATCACATTGTGAATGGACTGTTACAGGTCACATTGTGAATGGACTGTTACAGGTCAACATTGTGAATGGACTGTTACAGTTCACATTGTGAATGGACTGTTACAGGTCCACATTGTGAATGGACTGTTACAGGTCACATTGTGAATGGACTGTTATGGATCACATTGTGAATGGACTGTAACAGGTCCACATTGTGAATGGTCTGTTACAGGTCCACATTGTGAATGGTCTGTTACAGGTCCACATTGTGAATCGACTGTTACAAAGCCACATTGTGAATGGTCTGTTACAGGTCACATTGTGAATGAACTGTTACAGGTCCACATTGTGAATGGACTGTTACAGGTCCACATTGTGAATGGTCTGTTGCAGGTCACATTGTGAATGGACTGTTACAGGTCACATTGTGAATGGACTGTTATAGGTCCACATTGTGAATGGACTATTACAGGCCCACATTGTGAATGGACTGTTACAGGTCACATTGTGAATGGACTGTTACAGGTCCACGTTGTGATTGGTCTGTTGCAGGTCACATTGTGAATGGACTGTTACAGGTCACATTGTGAATGGACTGTTACAGGTCCACATTGTGAGTGGACTATTACAGGTCCACATTGTGAATGGACTGTTGCAGGTCACATTGTGAATGGACTGTTACTGGTCACATTGTGAACGGATTGTTACAGGTCACATTGTGAATGCTCTGTTACAGGTCACATTGTGAATGGTCTGTTACAGGTCCACATTGTGAATCGACTGTTACAAAGCTACATTGTGAATGTATTGTTACAGGTCACATTGTGAATGGACTGTTGCAGGTCCACAGTGTGAATGGTCTGTTACAGGTCCACATTGTGAATCGACTGTTACAAAGCCACATTGTGAATGGATTGTTACAAATCACATTGTGAATGGACTGTTACAGGTCACATTGTGAATGGACTGTTACAGGTCAACATTGTGAATGGACTGTTACAGGTCACATTGTGAATGGACTGTTACAGGTCCACATTGTGAATGGACTGTTACAGGTCACATTGTGAATGGACTGTTATGGATCACATTGTGAATGGACTGTTACAGGTCCACATTGTGAATGGTCTGTTACAGGTCCACATTGTGAATCGTCTGTTGCAGGTCCACATTGTGAATCGACTGTTACAAAGCCACATTGTGAATGGTCTGTTACAGGTCACATTGTGAATGAACTGTTACAGGTCCACATTGTGAATGGACTGTTACAGGTCCACATTGTGAATGGACTGTTACAGGTCCACATTGTGAATGGTCTGTTGCAGGTCACATTGTGAATGGACTGTTACAGGTCACATTGTGAATGGACTGTTATTGGTCCACATTGTGAATGTACTGTTAAAGGTCACATTGTGAATGGATTGTTACAGGTCACATTGTGAATGCTCTGTTACAGGTCACATTGTGAATGGTCTGTTACAGGTCCACATTGTGAATCGACTGTTACAAAGCCACATTGTGAATGGATTGTTACAGATCACATTGTGAATGGACTGTTACAGGTCACATTGTGAATGGACTGTTACAGGTCCACATTGTGAATGGACTGTAACAGATCACATTGTGAATGGACTGTTGCAGGTCACATTGTGAATGGACTGTTACAGGTCCACATTGTGAATGGACTGTTACAGGTCCACATTGTGAATGGACTGTTATGGGTCACATTGTGAATGGACTGTTACGGGTCCACATTGTGAATGGTCTGTTACAGGTCACATTGTGAATGGACTGTTACAGGTCCACATTGTGAATGGACTGTTACAGGTCACATTGTGAATGGACTGTTACTGGTCACATTGTGAACGGATTGTTACAGGTCACATTGTGAATGGACTGTTACAGGTCCACAGTGTGAATCATCTGTTACAGGTCCACATTGTGAATCGACTGTTACAAAGCCACATTGTGAATGGTCTGTTACAGGTCCACATTGTGAATGGTCTGTTACAGGTCCACATTGTGAATGAACTGTTACAGGTCCACATTGTGAATGGTCTGTTACAGGTCCACATTGTGAATGGTCTGGTACAGGTCCACATTTTGAATGGACTGTTGCAGGTCACATTGTGAATGGAGTGTTACAGATCACATTGTGAATGGACTGTTGCAGGTCACATTGTGAGTGGACTATTACAGGTCCACATTGTGAATGGACTGTTACAGGTCACATTGTGAATGGACTATTACAGGTCCACATTGGGAGTGGACTATTACAGGTCCACATTGTGAATGGACTGTTACAGGTCACATTGTGAATGGACTGTTACTGGTCACATTGTGAACGGATTGTTACAGGTCACATTGTGAATGCTCTGTTACAGGTCACATTGTGAATGGTCTGTTACAGGTCCACATTGTGAATCGACTGTTACAAAGCTACATTGTGAATGTATTGTTACAGGTCACATTGTGAATGGACTGTTACAGGTCCACAGTGTGAATGGTCTGTTACAGGTCCACATTGTGAATCGACTGTTACAAAGCCACATTGTGAATGGATTGTTACAGCTCACATTGTGAATGGACTGGTACAGGTCACATTGTGAATGGACTGTTACAGGTCAACATTGTGAATGGACTGTTACAGGTCACATTGTGAATGGACTGTTACAGGTCCACATTGTGAATGGACTGTTACAGGTCACATTGTGAATGGACTGTTATGGATCACATTGTGAATGGACTGTAACAGGTCCACATTGTGAATGGTCTGTTACAGGTCCACATTGTGAATGGTCTGTTACAGGTCCACATTGTGAATCGACTGTTACAAAGCCACATTGTGAATGGTCTGTTACAGGTCACATTGTGAATGAACTGTTACAGGTCCACATTGTGAATGGACTGTTACAGGTCACATTGTGAATGGACTGTTACAGGTCACATTGTGAATGGACTGTTATAGGTCCACATTGTGAATGGACTATTACATGCCCACATTGTGAATGGACTGTTACAGGTCACATTGTGAATGGACTGTTACAGGTCCACGTTGTGATTGGTCTGTTGCAGGTCACATTGTGAATGGACTGTTACAGGTCACATTGTGAATGGACTGTTACAGGTCCTCATTGTGAGTGGACTATTACAGGTCCACATTGTGAATGGACTGTTACAGGTCACATTGTGAATGGACTGTTACTGGTCACATTGTGAACGGATTGTTACAGGTCACATTGTGAATGCTCTGTTACAGGTCACATTGTGAATGGTCTGTTACAGGTCCACATTGTGAATCGACTGTTACAAAGCTACATTGTGAATGTATTGTTACAGGTCACATTGTGAATGGACTGTTGCAGGTCCACAGTGTGAATGGTCTGTTACAGGTCCACATTGTGAATCGACTGTTACAAAGCCACATTGTGAATGGATTGTTACAAATCACATTGTGAATGGACTGTTACAGGTCACATTGTGAATGGACTGTTACAGGTCAACATTGTGAATGGACTGTTACAGGTCACATTGTGAATGGACTGTTACAGGTCCACATTGTGAATGGACTGTTACAGGTCACATTGTGAATGGACTGTTATGGATCACATTGTGAATGGACTGTTACAGGTCCACATTGTGAATGGTCTGTTACAGGTCCACATTGTGAATCGTCTGTTGCAGGTCCACATTGTGAATCGACTGTTACAAAGCCACATTGTGAATGGTCTGTTACAGGTCACATTGTGAATGAACTGTTACAGGTCCACATTGTGAATGGACTGTTACAGGTCCACATTGTGAATGGACTGTTACAGGTCCACATTGTGAATGGTCTGTTGCAGGTCACATTGTGAATGGACTGTTACAGGTCACATTGTGAATGGACTGTTATAGGTCCACATTGTGAATGTACTGTTAAAGGTCACATTGTGAATGGACTGTTACAGGTCCACATTGTGAATGGTCTGTTACAGGTCACATTGTGAATGGACTGTTACAGGTCCACATTTTGAATGGACTGTTGCAGGTCACATTGTGAATGGAGTGTTACAGATCACATTGTGAATGGACTGTTGCAGGTCACATTGTGAGTGGACTATTACAGGTCCACATTGTGAATGGACTGTTACAGGTCACATTGTGAATGGACTGCTACTGGTCACATTGTGAATGGATTGTTACAGGTCACATTGTGAATGCTCTGTTACAGGTCACATTGTGAATGGTCTGTTACAGGTCCACATTGTGAATCGACTGTTACAAAGCCACATTGTGAATGGATTGTTACAGATCACATTGTGAATGGACTGTTACAGGTCACATTGTGAATGGACTGTTACAGGTCCACATTGTGAATGGACTGTAACAGATCACATTGTGAATGGACTGTTGCAGGTCACATTGTGAATGGACTGTTACAGGTCCACATTGTGAATGGACTGTTACAGGTCCACATTGTGAATGGACTGTTATGGGTCACATTGTGAATGGACTGTTACGGGTCCACATTGTGAATGGTCTGTTACAGGTCCACATTGTGAATGGTCTGTTACAGGTCCACATTGTGAATGGTCTGTTACAGGTCACATTCTGAATGGATTGTTACAGGTCACATTGTGATGGACTATTACAGGTCCACATTGTGAATGGACTGTTACAGATCACATTGTGATTGGACTGTTACAGGTCCACATTGTGATTGGACTGTTACAGGTCCACATTGTGAATGGACTGTTACAGGTCCACATTGTGAATGGACTGTTACAGGTCACATTGTGAATTGTCTGTTACAGGTCAAATTTGTGAATGGACTGTTACAGGTCACATTGTGAATGGACTGTTACAGGTCCGCATTGTGAATCATCTATTACAGGTCCACATTGTGAATCGACTGTTACAAAGCCACATTGTGAATGGTCTGTTACAGGTCACATTGTGAATGAACTGTTACAGGTCCACATTGTGAATGAACTGTTACAGGTCAACATTGTGAATGGTCTGTTACAGCTCACATTGTGAATGGTCTGTTACAGGTCCACATTGTGAATGGACTGTTAAAGGTCACATTGTGAATGGACTGTTACAGGTCCACATTGTGAATGGTCTGTTACAGGTCACATTGTGAATGGACTGTTACAGGTCCACATTTTGAATGGACTGTTCCAGATCACATTGTGAATGGAGTGTTACAGATCACATTGTGAATGGAGTGTTACAGATCACATTGTGAATGGACTGTTGCAGGTCACATTTTGAGTGGACTATTACAGGTCCACATTGTGAATGGACTGTTACAGGTCACATTGTGAATGGACTGTTACTGGTCACATTGTGAACGGATTGTTACAGGTCACATTGTGAATGCTCTGTTACAGGTCCACATTGTGAATGGTCTGTTACAGGTCCACATTGTGAATGGTCTGTTACAGGTCCACATTGTGAATGGTCTGTTACAGGTCCACATTGTGAATGGTCTGTTACAGGTCCACATTGTGAATGGTCTGGTACAGGTCCACATTTTGAATGGACTGTTGCAGGTCACATTGTGACTGGAGTGTTACAGATCACATTGTGAATGGACTGTTGCAGGTCACATTGTGAGTGGACTATTAGAGGTCCACATTGTGAATGGACTGTTACAGGTCACATTGTGAATGGACTATTACAGGTCCACATTGTGAGTGGACTATTACAGGTCCACATTGTGAATGGACTGTTACAGGTCACATTGTGAATGGACTGTTACTGGTCACATTGTGAACGGATTGTTACAGGTCACATTGTGAATGCTCTGTTACAGGTCACATTGTGAATGGTCTGTTACAGGTCCACATTGTGAATCGACTGTTACAAAGCTACATTGTGAATGTATTGTTACAGGTCACATTGTGAATGGACTGTTACAGGTCCACAGTGTGAATGGTCTGTTACAGGTCCACATTGTGAATCGACTGTTACAAAGCCACATTGTGAATGGATTGTTACAGATCACATTGTGAATGGACTGTTACAGGTCACATTGTGAATGGACTGTTACAGGTCAACATTGTGAATGGACTGTTACAGGTCACATTGTGAATGGACTGTTACAGGTCCACATTGTGAATGGACTGTTACAGGTCACATTGTGAATGGACTGTTATGGATCACATTGTGAATGGACTGTAACAGGTCCACATTGTGAATGGTCTGTTACAGGTCCACATTGTGAATCGTCTGTTACAGGTCCACATTGTGAATCGACTGTTACAAAGCCACATTGTGAATGGTCTGTTACAGGTCACATTGTGAATGAACTGTTACAGGTCCACATTGTGAATGGACTGTTACAGGTCCACATTGTGAATGGTCTGTTACAGGTCACATTGTGAATGGACTGTTACAGGTCACATTGTGAATGGACTGTTATAGGTCCACATTGTGAATGGACTGTTCAAGGTCACATTGTGAATGGACTGCTACAGGTCCACATTGTGAATGGTCTGTTACAGGTCACATTGTGAATGGACTGTTACAGGTCCACATTTTGAATGGACTGTTGCAGGTCACGTTGTGAATGGAGTGTTACAGATGACATTGTGAATGGACTGTTGCAGGTCACATTGTGAGTGGACTATTACAGGTCCACATTGTGAATGGACTGTTACAGGTCACATTGTGAATGGACTGCTACTGGTCACATTGTGAATGGATTGTTACAGGTCACATTGTGAATGCTCTGTTACAGGTCACATTGTGAATGGTCTGTTACAGGTCCACATTGTGAATCGACTGTTACAAAGCTACATTGTGAATGGATTTTAACAGGTCACATTCTGAATGGACTGTTACAGGTCCACATTGTGAATCGACTGTTACAGGTCCACATTGTGAATGGACTGTTACAGGCCCACATTGTGAATGGTCTGTTACAGGTCCACATTGTGAATGGTCTGTTACAGGTCCACATTGTGAATGGTCTGTTACAGGTCACATTCTGAATGGATTGTTACAGGTCACATTGTGATGGACTATTACAGGTCCACATTGTGAATGGACTGTTACAGATCACATTGTGATTGGACTGTTACAGGTCCACATTGTGATTGGACTGTTACAGGTCCACATTGTGAATGGACTGTTACAGGTCCACATTGTGAATGGACTCTTACAGGTCACATTTGAATGGACTGTTACAGGTCCACATTGTGAATGGACTGTTACAGGTCCACATTGTGAATGGACTGTTATGGGTCACATTGTGAATGGACTGTTACGGGTCCACATTGTGAATGGTCTGTTACAGGTCCACATTGTGAATGGTCTGTTACAGGTCCACATTGTGAATGGTCTGTTACAGGTCACATTCTGAATGGATTGTTACAGGTCACATTGTGATGGACTATTACAGGTCCACATTGTGAATGGACTGTTACAGATCACATTGTGATTGGACTGTTACAGGTCCACATTGTGATTGGACTGTTACAGGTCCACATTGTGAATGGACTGTTACAGGTTCACATTGTGAATGGACTGTTACAGGTCACATTGTGAATGGTCTGTTACAGGTCAACTTTGTGAATGGACTGTTACAGGTCAACTTTGTGAATGGACTGTTACAGGTCCGCATTGTGAATCATCTGTTACAGGTCCACATTGTGAATCGACTGTTACAAAGCCACATTGTGAATGGTCTGTTACAGGTCACATTGTGAATGAACTGTTACAGGTCCACATTGTGAATGGACTGTTACAGGTCACATTGTGAATGGTCTGTTACAGGTCAACATTGTGAATGGTCTGTTACAGGTCCACATTGTGAATGGACTGTTAAAGGTCACATTGTGAATGGACTGTTACAGGTCCACATTGTGAATGGTCTGTTACAGGTCACATTGTGAATGGACTGTTACAGGTCCACATTTTGAATGGACTGTTCCAGATCACATTGTGAATGGAGTGTTACAGATCACATTGTGAATGGACTGTTGCAGGTCACATTGTGAGTGGACTATTACAGGTCCACATTGTGAATGGACTGTTACAGGTCACATTGTGAATGGTCTGTTACAGATCCACATTGTGAATGGTCTGTTACAGGTCCACATTGTGAATGGTCTGTTACAGGTCCACATTGTGAATGGTCTGGTACAGGTCCACATTTTGAATGGACTGTTGCAGGTCACATTGTGACTGGAGTGTTACAGATCACATTGTGAATGGACTGTTGCAGGTCACATTGTGAGTGGACTATTACAGGTCCACATTGTGAATGGACTGTTACAGGTCACATTGTGAATGGACTGTTACTGGTCACATTGTGAACGGATTGTTACAGGTCACATTGTGAATGCTCTGTTACAGGTCCACATTGTGAATGGACTGTTACAGGTCCACATTGTGAATGGACTGTAACAGGTCACATTGTGAATGGACTGTTACAGGTCACATTGTGAATGGACTGTTACAGGTCCACATTGTGAATGGACTGTTACAGGTTACATTGTGACTGGACTGTTATGGGTCACATTGTGAATGGACTGTTATGGGTCACATTGTGAATGGTCTGTTATGGGTCACATTGTGAATGGACTGTTACGGGTCCACATTGTGAATGGTCTGTTACAGGTCCACATTGTGAATGGTCTGTTA